>NC_046658.1:125125430-125147556 GCF_010883055.1 Belonocnema kinseyi
TATATCTAGTCGGGAGTGGTGCTGACTGAAAACAGATGATTTGGAGCGATTCGCGCGCCATCTTTTGGTCATTCTAAGGACTTATTGAACTACCCTCGTATTTCAACAAAAAAATATATTATTTAAGATCGTAATGAATAAGAGCATGAAAACTTAAAAAAAAATATTTCCAAACTGTTCAATTTTTAGAAATATATGTTTTTTGTATTATTTCGTTTTCTATTTTGAAAATGTAAAAACTAAGTAGATTGTTTAAGAATCAACCACACATTTTTTTTTACTTAAAACGAAAAAACAGTTCGATTTTACCAGCAAAAATGAATTTTTAAGAAAATACTAGAATCCTAAACTAATACAGATTACTTTTCAACCAAACAATTCCATTGTTTACCCAAAAAAATTCTACTCTACCAAAAAAGAATAATTTTCAATAACAATTTGAATTAAAAACATTCGAATTTTCTACAATAAAGTTAGTTTTTCAACGAAACAGATTAATTTTTAACCAGGCGTTGGCATTTTTATAAATAAATATGAACTTTCTCCAGTAAGAGATGAATTTTCAAACCAAAAAATAAATAGTCCACAAAATAGTTGAATTTTTTACTAAAAAATCTTTGTTAGTCAAGAAAGAAAAAGATATTAATCAAATTGTTGAATTTTCAGCCAAGAAGTATTACATTTGAATAAAATGATTGAATTTTTAGCAAAATAATTTAATTTTCAGTTAAAAAAATAATTTTTAACAACAGAAAAAAACTAATTTTTAACTAAAATTGTTCATTTTCAACCAAAAAATAAAATTTTAAGGAAGTATTTTCCACCTAAAAATATCATTTTCGACGAAACATGTAATAGATGATATTTGAACATACAAAAATTAAAAATTAATTTTAAAGACAATGTTTCTACAAAACCTTTGAATTTCGTAATAAATAGTTAATATTTAAACCAAAGAAACATTTGTTAATCAAGAAAGAAAAAAAATGCAATCAAATTGTTGAATTGTTAAGTCAAAAAGAAGAATTTTCAAGAATTTTTATTCTACCAAAAAATACGATTGTTTAACAAAATACATAAATTTTTAAACTGGAAGTACGAATTTTCCATAAACTGTTGCATTTTTACCAAAAAGGTAAAATTTCTATAGAAAGAAATGAATTGACAAACCAAAGAAACTAATGATCAAAAAAAAAGTTTATTTTTTTACTAAAAAAAAATTGTTAGTTGAGAAAGAAAGAAAAGATCAACTAAATTGTTCAATTTTCAATCCAAAAAGAGGAACTTTCATTAAAATTGTTTGATATTTCAAGAAAGTAATTTAATTTTCAATTAACAAAATTAATTTAAAAAAAGAAACGAATTTTTAGATAAAATTACCCATATTCAAACAAAAAGAAACTTTTAAGAAAGTACTTTCCACCTAAAAAAGTATTTTTCAACGGAGAATGTAATAGATGCTATTTCAACATAAAAAGATTTTTCATGAAAATACTTGAATCCCCAACTAAAGCAAACTAATTTTCAACTACACAGTTGTATTTTTAACCAGAAAAACTTATATTCTCCACAAAATACGAATTTTAAAAAAGAATTCGAAATTAAAAAAAAAAAAGATTTGTTAAGAAAGAAAATGTCAGTCAAATTGTGGTTTTTTCATGCCAAAAAGACGAATTTTCAAGAAAATACTTGAATCTTTGACTAAAACAGATTAATTTTTAACAAGAAAAATGTATATTCTACCACAAAAGACGAATTTTTCAGAAAATGTATCTATTTTCAAACCGAAAGTAGGAATTTTCTATTACAAAACAGTTTAATTCTCAACAATGAAGTTAATATTCAAACGAAAAAAATGATTTTTTAGCCAGACACTTGAATTTTTCCCATAAAAGGTGTAATTTTTATTGAAAGAAATGAATTTGAAAACCAAAAAGATAATAATCAACAAAATAGTTGAATTTTTTATAAAAAAAAATTTGTTTGTCAAGAAAGAAAAAAAAGCAATTAAATTGTTAAATTGTTAATAGAAAAAGAGGAACTTTCATTAAAATAGTTTGAAATTTCAACAAAATAATTTTCAGTTCACAAAATTAATTTTTAACAAACAAAAAAAACTAATTTTTAGATAAAATTGCCAATATTTACACAAAAAAACTTTTGAGACAAAATTTTCCGTCTAAAAAAGTAATTTTCAACGAAAATGTCAAGAAAATTGTTGAATTGTCAAGCCAAAAAGACGAATTTTCAAAAAAATACTTGAATCCCTGACCAAAAAAGATCAATTTTAAACGACAAAAATTTCTGTTCTACCAAAAAAGACGAATTTTCCACAAAATTCATCAATTTTCGAAACGAAAGTAGTAATTTTCTACACAACAATCTAATTCTCAACAATGAAGTTAATATTCAAACGAAAAAAATTAGTTTTTAGCCAGACAGTTGAATTTTTACCATAAAAGGTGTAATTTTTATTGAAAGAAATGAATTTTCAAACCAAAAAGATAATGATCAACAAAATAGTTGAATTTTTCCCAAAAAAAATATTTGTTAGTTAAGAAAGAAAAAAAAAGATCAATTAAATTTTTTAATTTGCAATCCAAAAAGAGGAACTTTTATTAACATTTTTTGAGATTTCAACAAAATAATTTAATTTTCAGTTCACAAAATTAATTTTTAACAAACAAAAAAAAAATAATTTTTAGATCAAATTGCCAATCTTTACACAAAAAAAACTTTTAAGACAAAATTTTCCACCTAAAAAAGTAATTTTCAAAGAAAAATGTAATAGATGATATTTCAACATAATAAGAATTTTCATGAAAATAGTAAAATCTGTAACTAAAGCAGACTAATTTTCAAATATTCTATTGTATTTTTAACTTGAGAAATTTATATTCTACAAAAAATACGAATTTTAAAGAAATTTTCAAAGAAATATTGGCGATCAAGAAGAAAGAAAAATTCCATAAAATTGTTGAATTTTCAAGCCAAAAAGACGAATTTTCTAGAAAATACATGAATCCTGGACTAAAACATATTAAGTTTCAATCAAAAAATTTCAATTTGGCCAAAAAAGACCAATTTTCAACAAAATCCATCAATTTTCAAACAAAAAATACGAATTTTCTACAAAACAGTTGAGTTATCGACATCAAAGTTAATATTCAAACAAAAAGGTTCATTTGTAACCAGAAAGTTGTATTTTTTACCATAAAAGGTGCAATTTTTATAAAAAGAAATTAATTTTTAAACCAAAAAGATAGTAATTAACAAATTATTTGAATTTTTAACGAAATTTTTGAATATCAACCAAATAGTTCAATTTTGAATCAAACAATAAAAATTGTAATCAAAGAAGATGAAATCTTAGTCAAAAATTTAAGAGGACTTTTAAAACAAAATAAAATAGGAATTAAATAAATAAATAGGAATTCCTAGAATTTTAATACTAAAGAATAAAATTTGAAATAAAAATTAAAGTTCATTTTTAATACTATTAATATACTATTTCAGAAAACTAGACATTTTTCACAAAAAATAAAGTTGATTTTCTATTACCCGCTTATTTATTTCATACTATAAATTGTTTATTCCAGACATTTCAGATTTGTAACACTATTTGCACACTTTTTTTATCTCTAAAGTGTAACTGAGGCCTGCAACTTCATTTAATTAAAAAAAAAAAAAATAATAATAAAAAAAAGAGGAAAGAAAAATGGAAATTTACTAAATCCTGAAAAATTTTTCCACAGACCGAGTACCCCGTACCAGAACAATTCAAAACGACTGTAAGTCCCAAGGGGCTCTCCACGATCGCTGTCGATTCACTCGGCTAAGTTCGGAATTTTCGAATTTTTAGTCTAAAAATCCGACTCTAATTTTCTAATTAATTAGCAATACACGATAACTTCGAAACCATCCTCTGATGGTACGTAATTTATTTTTATTTCAAATAAGCCTTACGAGGAGACTCGTAAAGGTCCTAGGATAACGAAACGGAGGGGTGATTCGGTCTTTTAAATTATGGAATCGCGATTGATTTGCGAAAGATTCGCTACTGAATTTTGTAACTTTGATTGAAAAAATTTGTGCTATAATCAACACACCTTGTTCCTGATTTGCTGTGTTGCAAAAAAAAAAACAAAAAAAAAAACAACTTCTGAAATCGTACAGCTAAGCTAGGCAATATTTATATCAAGTGTAGCACTTTGAAAAAGTCACTTTTGATCATGACTAGCATGAAAGACAATAGGACCGTTTTAAGCTGAATAGAACAGAGTTGAATTGAGATTAAGTAGTTTACTTACGACTGCTCGCAAAGGTTTTTATCCAAATTTACACGGAGTATTCCGCCGAAATTTTTCAAAAAGGACAGAGTACTATTAGTATTCGGCCCAAATTTCTTGAAAAGGGCAGAGTCCTATTAGTATTCCGCCCAAATTTCTTGGAAAAGGACAGAGTACTATTAGTATTACGCCCGAATTTCTTGAAAAGAGCAGATTACTACTAGTACTCCGCCCAAATTTCTTGAAAAAGTACAGAGTAGTATTACGCCTAAATTGCTTGAAAATGGGCAAAGTGCGATTAGTGTTTCGCTTAAGCTGATCGAAAAGGACAGACTACTACACATATAAATTAAAGTTAAAAGGTGTTCAATGCGGTCTGACAAAAGTTTCACTTTTCTCTTCCCGCACTTTTATACATTTACACAATTTTCTATCGTAATCGGACTTTTGTCCAGACTCGCAATTTTAGAGATGAAAACCTTTTTCGCCACGGAATTGTTTTCTTCCTGTTTTTAATAGAGAAAAAAAAGTCGAATAGCGCACACAAAGTGGCTTCTAGGAGACATTGAATTGAATAATATTTATACGAAGAATTGGCGGGAAAAAATAGAAATTGTAAAATTCACACGATTTCGATACGGAACTTTTGTTCCTTGCACAATTTCAATATGAAATGTTAATCGGTTTTTCACCGAACAAACTTTAGACTGAATTTCGATAGAAATATTAGTTTACAGAAGGAGGAATTTGTTTTAAATAAACTATATTAAGTAGCGGGAATTTAAATCGCTTTAAAACGTGCATTTTTGTCACGTCTTCCTCTGCATTTCATCGACTTTATCGACGCATTTTTCAAACGTATTTCAGCCTCAAGAACTTTATCGCATCTTGATTGAGTCCTACGTTTTATCTAAGTTCTTGTTTCGAATCGAGCAAAGGTCAAAAATTGTGTGCAGGAAATATCGATCGTTGATCTGAATTAATCAATCAATTGATTGACTGATTGATTGGTGCCGAATTGTGTGAATGTTCTTCGTCTTGGCACAATGCGAGTTACGTAAGAAAATGAAGATTAGATTAGCAAAGAAAGGACTAAATAATAATTCTTATGAAACGCCTTTTTTTTAATTACATTATTAAGTTCTAAGTCGTTTGATTCAAAGAGTTTTTAATGTTATTTCTAACTTTTTAATTTAGCCTGAGTTTTTTGTCGATGGCCAGTCTTCGTTTGTGTGGAAATTACTTTCACTCATGTGTCATCTATTTAACATCTCTTATCTCTTAATAAAAAAGAAGATTCATCCTACTTTTGTGTATTTTTTTCCCATTTCAAAACCTCAATAGCGATAAGAATGTGAGGGAGGAAATGCACTTTTTTCGTTCAAAAATGACCAGAGCCTTCTATTTTGGTCCGATTTTGAAATTTAACGCTTAAACTGCATTATGGGTTTCAGACACCCCAATCAATTTTCAAACATTTATAAACCGTACTTAATTCGAAAAAATGGATTAAGTGTCACCATCAAGCTTTAGTTGGAGCAGCCCCCTGCCTCGACCATGTATGTGTATGTAGTAGTAGGAGTAGTTTTCTTACGATCCTGAGGAGAAATGTCGGTCAAACTAATCCAACAGATGGCACCACAAAAAGTAGGTGTGTCTTTTTCATTGAATTGCATTAAGAAAAAGCAAAAATAATTAAAAACTTGATGCTGTTTGCAAATAAATAAAAAAAATATATATGAAAAAATAAGAGTAACTATTATTAATTATTTAAAAAAAGAAAAGTCATAAAAATATGTAGATTAATATGAATAAAATTTAATTTTGAGATACATTTTGAAAGCAGTTCGAACATCATATTTCTATTATTTATTTTGCTGATATTATTGATTTTATTATTTGTTCTAATCAAACAAAATTATTTATTGTTGAAATGATTAATGTAGCTAATGAAAAATTAATAATATTTAAGACCCCAATGACAAAAATATATTACTTATATCCAATATAAATATAATAATAATCTTTGTATCTTTAAAATCTTAACAATTTCGAGTTTTGAAGGAAATATTTTTAAAAAGTAGTGGTAATTGTAATTAAAGTGTTTGAGGGAATCATTTGGTAAAAAGTCAATGACACGAATGATAAATGAAAAAATGAATTTAATATTATTCAATATAATGTATATATTTATTTCAATTGAACCAAACATCATATATACATTTATACAGTTTAATCATTTATTTATTGCTTATAATCTTGAAAGCTTTTTTCTCGCTGCATTCAGCCCCTAATAATTTTATTGAAAAATTTAAATTTAAAGGAGATTTTGAATTAAATAGTTAATTATATTATTCCAAATCTCACTTCTAAAATAAACAGACTATAAGCTATTAAAATCTATAAACAAACGTACTGTACTCATGACGCACAGTTGGAGGAAATGCACTTTTTTCATTCAAAAACGTCCAGAGCCTTTAATTTTCTTGCGATTTTGAATTTTTCTGTTTTAAAGATCATTAAATTCTATAGATCTTGACTCTCCGAACTTTTGTCTCGTCTATTTTTTTATTAATAATTTTTCCAGTCAATTATGAACAAAGTCTTATTATCGGTGAAATTTTTCTTTTTTGCTAAACGTGCTTCCCATTAATGTAGGAATGACATTTAATATCAAAAATAATTTAAAAGTTTATAATAACCACTGTGATATACAATTTTTTTGGAAAAATATTAGAATTTTAGATTTTTCAAATCATAATTTCCTTCAAGGGCCAGAACGACTTCAGGTATTCCTTCAAATAATAAATATTTAATAATATTTGATAAAATATAACAATTTAAATGTTTGTAAACAAATTAGATAAACAAATTTTAAATGTTGGCCCTTTCGCATAGAAAATTTTTTTTGCACTGAAAATGTTTAAAGCTATTGGGTGAATGACTGCTGGTAACAAAAAGATTAGAAAAGGTAACAATAACCACTGTTATTAACAATTCTTGTGACAAAATATTTAAACTTAAGGTTTTATCAAATTTAAATTTCTTTGATGGCCAAGTCGGTGGGTTATTGTCAAAAGATTTTGTGTTGAATGAATCTTAGCATGCAGTGTTATGATTCATTTCCAATCTATTACGATTGAAACCCCGACTTTTTCCAAGTTAAACTTCCAACATTGGGAAATTTTTTATGTAAATTGTTTATAAACGTGTAAGTTGTTATATTCCACTAAATATGATCAAAGATACATTTTTTAGGAATATCCGTAGCCATTGTAGCGATTAAAGAAAATAAAACTTTTGATAAAATCTTACATTTGAATATTTTGCCACAAGAATTATTTACAACAAATGTTATTGTTAACTTCTCAAATATTTTTGTGACTAGCAGTTATTCGTCCAACAGCTTAAAACATTTCCAGTGTAAAAAAAATTTCTATGTGAAAGGAGCAAAATTTTGAATTTGTTCATCTAATGTGTTTAGAACAACTTAAATTGTTATATTTGATCAAATATCATTAAACATTTATTGTTTTAAGGAATACCTGAAGTCTTTCTGGCGCTTGAAGGAAATAATAATTTTTAAATCTCAAATTCTAATATTTTCCCACAAGAATTGTTTATAACAATAGTGATTATAAACTTTTAAATTATTTTTGTTATTAAATGTCATTCCTACATTAATGCGAAGCACTTTTAGTAACAAAAAAACTTTACCAATAATAAGAGTATTTTTTAATTTGTTTATCAAATTTGTTTGCAACAAGTAAATGGAATGATAAACAAAACAAAAACAAAAATTCGGAGCGTCCAGCTAAGCGAAAAAAGTGAATTTAAATACATACACTAAATATATACATTATATTAAATAATGTTAAATCCATTTTCTCATTTATTAGTCTTTTCATTGACTTTTTACCAAATTATTCCCTCAAATATTTTAATTACAATTACTATTACTTTAAAAAAATATTTTCTCCAAAACTTAAAATTGTTAAGATTTTAAAGGTACAAAGATTCTTTACTGTGCAACTTAAGATGTAGTCTTACATATTTTAATTATTATTATATTTATATTTGCGATATGTCATATATTTGTTATTAATTCTTCTGATCATGCGTATGTTTTAGATATTTTTGTGATTGAGGTCTTTAATATTATTAATTTTTTCATTAGCGACATTAATAATTTTAACAAAAAATCATTTTTTTAACTTTAACAAATAATAAAATCAATAATATGAGCAAAGTAAATCATAAAAATATAAAGTTCGAACTGCTTTCAAAATGTATCTCAAAATTAAATTTTATTCATATTAAACCACATATTTTCATGACTTTTTCTTTTTTTAAATAGTTAGTAATAGTTACTCTTATTTTTTCATATATTTTTTTTTGTTTATTTGCAAACAGCACCAAGTTTTTAATTATTTTTGCTTTTTCTAAATGCAATTCAATGAAAAAGACAGACCTACTTTTTGGGGCGCCATCTGTTGGATTAGTTTAACCGACAATTCCCCTCCGGATCGTAAGAAAACAGAAAAGTGGGGGGCGATGCATGGGGCTGAGTTGGAGATACTAACTGTAAGTAAAGTCGTTTAGCATACTGCGTCAAGGGTCAGTCTCATGATTTATGGTCAGTCTACTAGCAGAAGCTGTTGAAAGTGGAGGTAAAAAAATTGCGGGGTAAATAACACCCAGTGTGTACTTAGTGAGTGAAAAAGTACTTTTGGAGCAAAATTTTTTTTAATTGTATTGAATTTTGTTTACTTTCTAACTTAAGTATATCATATGATGCGAAATATTTTTTTCTCGATTATTTCCTACTTCTTTTCTTTCTAGATGGCTTATAACGTACGGCAGCGCGTCATGCGAGAGCAGATTGTGGATATGTTGAATAAAATATAATTGTTGAAATACAGTTATATATGTCTCTTTTTTCAATTTCTTGTATTTTTATAGTATTAAATGTTAAAGTTCCTCAATTTTTAATGATAAATCGATTTAAAAGCAAAACATCTGATTCGTCATTTTATCAAAAAATTTACTTTTCAACTGTACACATAAATATCTTTTTTGAGAGCACCCATGTTTCAATATATTTTTTTTTTTATGAAAATACACTATTTCAAGAGTACAGTTATACATTTTCAGGTTAAAATAATTAAAATTGCGTCAGTTATGAATTTCTAAGAAAAAAAAAACTATTTTTAAACAATATTTTTTTTTTTAATTAAAATAAATGGCTATGAAATTGACTCTATCTTCTAAGAGATACTTTAAACTATATAGGATAATTTTATTATGACAAACTATTCAATAGGGGTTAAACAATACATGATTAAATACGTTGGGGTAAAAAACACCCACGATGCACTTTACCGTGATTTTTACCATGTATGCACTTTTAGGGTTAAAAAGAATTGAGGATCCGAAGTTTTGTCTCCTCTATTTGTTTATTAATTATTTTTTTCATTCAAACTTTGGAAAAAACTGAAATTTTGCACACAACAATTTTTCAAGCTTTGATAACTGATTAGGAAAACTTTATGTTGTCTTAAATGAATATTTAGGGACTCATAGAATACAAATAAATTGTTTATTATTTTATTTATTTGTTGTAAACAAATTTTGTGAACTATTTGACAAATATTCTAATTATCGACGAAAATTTTTGTTGTCCAAAAATTGTTTCATATTAATGTAGGAATTACATTTAATTAAAAAACTAATTTTAAAGTTTATAATAACCATTGTTATAAATAATCCTTGTGGCAAAATATTGAAATTTGGATTTTTTTAGATTAGAATAATTTCCTTCAATCGCCAGAACAACTTCAGGTATTCCTTAAAATAATTAATATTTAATGAAATATAATAATTTAAATGGTTATAAACAAATGCTAAATTTTTGCCACTTTGCATAGAACAATTTTTTTGCACTGGAAATGTTTCAAGCTATTGGGCGAATGACTGCTAGTCAAAAAAAATATAGAAAAATTAACAATAACCACTGTTATTGACAATTTTTGGGACAAAATATTTAAACTTAAAGTTTTATCAAATTTAAATTTTCTCTGATAGCCAAAATGGGTAAAGATATTCCTGAAAATAATAAATCTTTGATAATATTTGGTAAAATGGAACAATCTGAATCTTTATAAACAAATAAGATAACAAATTTCAAAATCGCATGCAGTGTTATGATTCATTCTCAATCTATTGCGATTGAAAACCTGACTTTTTCAAGTGAAACTGTCAATAATTAGAATTTTTTATTCAATTTGCTTATAAACATTTAAGCTGTTATGTTTTGCTGAATATTATCTAAGATAATTTTTTTAGGAATATCCGTAGGCATTATAGCAATAAATGAAAATGACAATTTTATAAAATCTTATATAAAAATTTTTTTAGCGACAATTATTTATAGCAATGGTTATTACTAACTTCTCAAATATTTGTGTGACTAGCAGTCATTCGCCCAACGGCTTAAAACATTTACAGTAAAAAAAACTTGTTTATGCGAAAAGGGCAACATTCTGCATTTGTTCTTATAATTTGTTTAAAAAAAATTAAATTGTATTTGATCAAATATTAATAAATATTTACTATTTTAAGGAATACCTGAAGTCGTTCTGGTGATCGAAGGAAATAATAATGTGAAAAAATCTCAAATTTTAATATTTTACGACAAGAATTGTTTATAACAATGGTTATTTGAATATTTTCAATTAGTTTTGTAATTAAATGTCATTCCTACATTAATATGAAGCAATTATAGCAAACAAACAAATTTTTCACCCCTAATAAGACTATTTGCTAATTTGTTCATAAAACTTGTTTATAACAAATAAGTGGAATAATGAACAAGTTATTTTTATTCTACGAGTCCCTAAACGTTCATTTAAGATAGTATAAAGTTTACCTAATCAATTATTAAAGCATAAACAATTGTTATGTACAAAATTTCAGTTGTTCTATACTTTCAAGAAAAAATTATTAATAAAAAAATAGAGGAGACAAAAGTTATGAGTGTCAGGCTCTTCAGAATTTAATAAACTTTAATTTCTAAAAAAATTCAAAATTGGACCGGGAAGTTTCTGAAACCGAGAAATGACAAATTAAAAGCATTTGAAGTTGAAAATTTTTGTTAAAAAAAGTTTTTTTATCTACTGTAAATATAAATAAATAAAATATTTTAAAAATATATCTGTAAATTCATTATAAAAAACTAAACAATAATTGATTTGTCAAAGCGGTTCTAAATTCATTAAAAATTTGAGAATTTCTAGGCTGTAACTGTCTTAATACGAAAGTCTTAATAAGAATTGAGATGAATATAATATTATTTATTCCGATAATTTTATTTTTAAATAAAATTTGTAATGATTTATCAATAAAATATTTTTATTTCAAAGCTTTAGGTCTTAATAAACTATTTTTAACTTAAAAATAACTCTCTAATGGTATAGTCGTAATTAAAGGATTTTATTAAATTTGAAATATTGGTTAATGTCGAAATTATTCAATTTTTAACCCATTTAATTTGAAATTTTTTACATTAGAAATAGAATATAACATGAACTGAATTGTTTTACATAAAAAGCTTTGAATCTCTAGAATTTCAATGAACTTTTAAACTTTTAACGTTACAGTTTTTATTGTTATATTTGAAAAATGTATAATTTGTAGGTGAAAATGTTAAATTTTGACATATAAATAACAATTGAACTCTTATTATTTTTAGAATAAATTTGAGTCATTTTAATAGATATTTATAAGTTTAGAAAAGATTCAAAATTAATCAAAAACTTGAAATGATTTCAAGTAATTTAAACGAAGTGTGTTAACATTTTTTTCAGAACTTTTAAATATATTTTCAAATTATTCGAAATTTTCCTACAATTTCAGGAAAATCCTGCAAATTAAAAAAATTCCTTAAAATCTTCCAGGTTCTTTTTTGATCATTTTGGAAATCTTTAAAAATCTTTTTAAATTTTCGATCACAATAATTTTTCAAAATGAAAAATTATTTTCGATTTTCCTAGGATTCGTAAGAAATTTTGTTCATTCTTTTGAAAACTTTCACAATCCTTGAAAAGATTCTAAATTTTTTATTTGAAATCTTCAAAAATCTAAATTTTGTTTCAAATTCGAAAAATTTTCAAAAATGATTTCAAATGTGGAAAAATTTAAAACCATTTCTAAATTTCTCAAGATTTCTAAATAGAATTTGACAGCTTTTCAAAGATGCTTAAACTATTTAAAACGAAAATAATTTAACTTCTAATTTAAGAGCCGTTAAGTAACAAAAAATTATTTTTCAATTTTAGTGTGCAGCTTGATATTAATTGAATTTTCCCTACAATTTTAGGAAAATCCTTCAAATTAAAAGAAAATCCTTAAAATCTTCCAGGTTCTTTTTTGATCATTTTGGAAATCTTAAAAAATCTTTTTATATTTTCTGTCGCAATAGTTTTTCAAAATGAAAAATTATTTTCAATTTTCCTAGGATTCTTAAGAGATTGTTTTCATTCTTTTGAAGGCTTTCACAATTCTTAAAGAAGATTATAAATTTTTGTTTGAAATCTGCAAAAAAACTACATTTTGTTTTAAATTCGAAAAAGTTTTTTAAATGATTTCAAATTTGGAAGAATTTAAAACCACTTCTAGATTTCTCAGGATTTCGGAATAAAATTTTAAAGCTTTTGAAGGATGCTTAAACTATTTAAAACGAAAATAATTTAACTTCTAATTTAAGAGGATAATAATAAGATGATATCTTTTTAAAAATTATTATTTTTAGATCGATTATTTTACACTTATGTTACGATATACAATTACAATTAAATTATTTTCTACCTATGTACATGCATGGTGAGCTAGAAGATATCTGAATCGTCTCAAATCTAAAAATTTCTGTAAGATGTTAACTCAAAATTATCTCGCAATTTGCAAGAATAACAGGTATCACAAACAGTGTCAAGTCTTATTAATAAAACTAAATTCGTCAGTTTCTTACAAGAAGTTGAATATTTCTCATCGTCGATCTTCGAGTAAAATATTCAACGTCGTTAATTATTCATCAGGATGAGCCGAAAAAACTCAAAATTATTAGGTTCGTTGATAGGACTGAAAAATTTCTTTGTGACATTCCGAACTTAAAAAAGAAAAAAACTGTCTCACCATTGAGCAATTTGATAGAAATTTTGCAAATTTCTTGAGTTTTTTCGACCCACTCCTATTGTTTATAACGAAATTTAAAATATAATTTAAGGTCAGTCTTTTCAGGGTTGATTTGCGGTGCAGTTTCTTTCATCACTGCCATCAGAGCATTCGAGAAATCCGTTGCATATTCGCGATTTAGGGAGGCATTCTCCTAAAGGGCATCTGTGACCTTTGCAAGAAGTCACCATTGCTGGAATTTCCTCTCTATCTGTTGTTCGTTTTATCCAAGGAAGATAGTGGTAAACTTTTGTGTAAACTCCTGGCCTTCCTGGTCTTGCACATCCGTAACCATTCGAAGTTATTCCTGAACGAAAAATTTATAAGGTAAAAATGGACCCTAATGTGCGGTCGTCCATAAACTATTTATAAATTAGGTGCACATTTTCAACCAGAAATTAATTTTAATATTTTTAGATAAAAAACTTAATTTTCTAGCTAGAAAAAAACTTAATTTTCAACTAGAGTTGCATTGCCAAACGAATACTTGAACTTTCAAGCAAAAGATTCGAGCTTTTAAGAAAATAGTTCATGTCAAAAATAATGAATTTTTCCCAAAGAAAGGTGACTTCAAACACAAAAGATAAATTTTCAAGGAAACAGTTGAATTTTCAGCCAGAGATGAATCTTGAAAAAAATTTATTTTTAACAAAGTAGTTCAACTTTCAGCCAAGTAGTTGAATTTTCAACTAATAAAGATGCATCTTTAACGAAATAGTTGAATTTTAAACCAAAAAGACGAATTTTTCCACCGAGAAGAATAATTTCCAACAAAAGTGTTGAATTTTGAATAGAAAAAATACAAATTATCTACAAAAAAGTTGAATCTTCAACCAGAAAATATGGTTTCCCAAAAAAGAAGCTAATTTTCTACTAAATAGTTACATTTTCAAATAAACAGATTATTTTTTAACCAAGTTGATAAATTTTCAGCCAAACATATGGATATTTTAAGCAGAAGTGTAATTTTTAATCAAGTAGTTTATTTTTCTATTAAATTGTTGATTTTGAAGCCAAAAAGATTAATTTTTTTGAGAAACAGTTAAATTTTCAAAAAAAAATTTAATTTCATACCAAATAGTTCAATTTTATACTAAAAATTTAAATCTATAAGAAGTATTTTATCTTTAAACCAGAATTATAAACGAAGAAATTGAATTTTTAATTAAAAAAAGGATGAATTTTTCATAAAGTATTCAAAGTATTCAAACAAATAATTGCATTTTAAAGCAAAATAAAATGATTTTATCAAATTAATGTTTAAACTAAATTAGTTTTCAACCATGTGGTTTAATTTTCACAAAAAATATTAATTTTTAAACAAATAGTTGTATTATAAACGAAGAAATTGAATTTTTAATTTAAAAAAAATGAATTTTTAAACCGAGGTGAATTTTCTATTAATATTATAAATAAAAAAATTTATTTTTAACAAGAGTTCAGTATTCAAACAAATAATTGCATTTTAAAGCAAAGAAAAAATGATTTTATCATGAAAATTAGTTTTCTACACAAAAACACGAATTCTCAATCAAAGAGATTAATCGTGAACCAACAAAAAATTAGTTTTCAACCAACTATATTAATTTTTACCAAAAGGATGGATTTCTTTCCACCGAGAAGATTAATTTTCAACAAAAGTGTTGAATTTCGAAGCTAAATAATACGAATTGTCCACAAAATAGTTGAATTTTTAACCAAAAAATATGGCCTTCCCAAAAAAAAGGTAATTTTCTACTAAATAGTTACATTTTCAAATAAACAGATTATTTTTAAACCAAGTTGATCAATTTTCAGCCAAAAATATAGATATTTTAACAAGAAGTGTCATTTTCAACCAATTAGTTTATTTTTCTATTAAATTGTTGATTTTGAAGCCAAAAAAAATTCAGTTTTTGAGAAACAGTTGAATTTTCAACCAAAAAATGAAGATCATACCAAATAGTTCAATTTTATACTGAAACAATAAATCTGCAAAAAGTTTTACTTTTTAAACCAAGTACTTGATTTTTCCACCAATAAATAGTAATTTTTTCATTTTTAACTAAGAAAAGTTAAATTTAACCAAGAAAGATGAATTTCAACAAAATAGTTGAATCCTCAATCAAAACGAATTATTTTTCGACTGCAAATTTCCTTTTTAAACCAAAAATCATGAATTTCCGTCCAAGAAGATTATTTATTTAGTTAAAAAGACGAATTTTTAACTAGAAAAAATCCATTTTCAATGCAAAATATCAATTTGTAATAAATATGAAATAGTTAAATTTTTGTACTAAAAAAAAAAACATTTTCAACAAATTATTTAAAATTTCAACCAAAGAGATGAATTTTTAACAACGTAGTTCGACTTTCATCTGAATAGTTTAATTTTTATTAAAACCTTATAATTTTAATTCAAATAGTTGCATTTTAAACGAAACAATTGAATTTCCAATTTAAAAACAAAGTAATTTTCAACCAAAGAGATTAATCGTGAACCAAAAAAATGCATTGCTAACAAATTAGTTTTTATACTAATTCAATTTCCAAACAAGTAGTTTAATTTTTACCAACAATTATTAATTTAAAAAAACGAATTTTTCATAAAAAAATGAGGTGTATTTTCAACTAAAATGATAAATTTGAAAGAATGTATTTTCAATAAGAGTTCAGAAAATAATTGCACTTTAAAGTAAAATAAAATGATTTTATCAAATTAATGTTTGCCCTAAATTAGATTAACGAAGAAATTGAATTTTCAATCTAAAAAAAAACGAATTTTTAACCAAAGGTGAATTTTCAAATAAAATTATAAATTAAAAAAATGTATTTCAACAATAGTTCAGCATTGAAACAAATAATCGTATTTAAAAACAAAGGAAAAAATGATTTTCTCAAGAAGATTAGTTTTCTACCAAAGAAGACGACTTTTCAAACAAAGAGATTAATTGTTAGCCAAAAAAATTATTTTTAACAATTTAATTTTTAAACTAAATTAATTTTAACCAACTAGTTTAATTTTTACCAAAAAATATTAATTTTGGAATACGTAGTTGCGTTATATAAAAAGGAATTGAATTTTCTATTTAAAAAAAAACCGAATTTTCAAACAAAGTGATGAATTGTCAAACAATAAAATGAATTTTTAACCAGACTTGAATTTTTTAACTAAAATTATAAATTGAAAAAAAATCATTTTCAACAGGATTCGATCATTTAAACAAATAATTGCATTTTAGAACAAAAAAAATTATTTTATCAAGACGATTAATTTTTTTCCAAAAAAGACAAATTTTCAAGAAAATATATGAATTTCCAAATAAATAAATAAATGTTCAGCCAAATAGTTGAATTAAAACCAAAATAATTAAATTAGTCATCAAATACATAGTAGAATTTTTAAATAAGCGAGATGAATTCCGACCCAAAAATATATTAGTAGACTTTTTAACCATAAGAAAAAAAAAACCTCTAACGTTAAATAGTAAAATTTTCTTATAGGGTTCTATTTATTTAATTTATGTCACGGCGAAATTCGCAAACTTTGTTAAAAATGATCTTCCCTGATACCAGCCATAGTTTTCGGCATCTCATTTCGGGGCCTCCTTCTCCTAAAATTTTTAACGTAGTTTATGGATGACTCCTAAGTTGAATTTAATTTACTACCAAATAGTCAAATTTTTAAATGAATAGATTAATTGTAACCAAATAGATCAATTTTCTACCAAAATTACTTCAATTTTCAACGAAAAATATGAATTTCTAACAAATGAAAAAAAATGGCCAGTAGTAGGAATCGAGCTCAGACTTTCCAGCTACAAACTCCGAGCACTTCCGCCTGAGTTGAAAGAATCTCGCATGGCGGTCTATTTAACATGCGTGGATTTTTTCAAAACCGTTTTTTAGAAACTTGAAATTAAAAAAAAATGTTAAAAATAAAACTTAAAAAAAAATATTCAGAAGGGATATTTTACCATGGAGAGTGTATCTGTTGTCAGATTCTGAACAAACAAGTGGACCGCCGCTGTCACCTGAGCATGCATCTTTCCCGCCATCTTTCAATCCGGCACAAAGCATTCCAGATGTGAGTCTATAGAGAGGTAAAAATAATGTCCTCCTGCGACAATCTTCTGTTGAAATTACTGGAAGTTCTGCTTCTTGAAGTGTATCAGCTGTAATGATAAATTCATTTGATTAAAGTAAATTTATTTTTTGATGACAAATTTTCAGAAATTCTAGCAGAATACCCAATTATTAAAAAATTGAATTCTTATTATTCATTTATTTTAGAAATTCTTATTCATTCAATTATACTAATTATTTTAAAATTATTATTTAAGTCTGTGGAATACTTAAAAAAATAACAATTTCTGACTCGCTTGAAAAAGACGATTTTTAAACGGAATATTTAAAAATTGCAATAGTTCAAACTTTTACTATTTGAAATCAGAAACTTTAATAGTCACACAATTTTAAATTCTGGCTTGAGGATTTACAAATTATTATTGATTTTAAAGCAGTTTTAATAAAAATTCTAATTTTTCAATTTTGCTAATTTTTGATTTATGACTGTAATTATTGAATTTGGAAAAGTATCAATCAGAATCAATCACTTCAAAAATTGTAAACGTTCTAAATTTTAGTATTTGGATCCAAGGCTTTGACAATTAAACAATTTTAAATTCTGCATTGAGACTTTATGCATTATTTTCAATTTTCAAATAGTTTCAATTTAAATTCTAATTTTTCCATTCAGTACATTTTTTGATTTGTGACTAATTATTGAATTTTAAAAATCATAAATCACAATAAAATCAAACACATTCACTTCAAAAATTGCAATCGTTCACAACTTTACTATTTCAATCAAAACCTTTATTAGTTAAAACAATTTTAAATTCTGTATTGAGACTTTATAAATTATTTTCAATTTAAAATAGTTTCAAATTTTTTAATGTACATTAGATTATTAATTATTAATGATTAAATTGGAAAAGTTTGAAATTGAACAATTTCAAATTGAACGTATAAAAAAATTAAAATTCATTATATTCGACTGTTTATTTAAAATAAAATTTTTAAATTAGGTGGTTAAAATGAAACGATTAAAAATGATGTTTTGAAAATTTTTTAAATTAAACTAATTTGCTATTGTAAGCCCCAATAGTTAAATGATTTATTCAATAATTGTGAATCGGTAACATTTTCCAATACTAAAAGTTCAATTTTTAATGTTACAGTTCCAAT
Organism: Belonocnema kinseyi; assembly: GCF_010883055.1. Taxonomy (NCBI): domain Eukaryota; kingdom Metazoa; phylum Arthropoda; class Insecta; order Hymenoptera; family Cynipidae; genus Belonocnema; species Belonocnema kinseyi. The sequence continues at coordinate 125,144,177 of NC_046658.1, forward strand.
TTTGCCATTTTGCATATTTTTAATTTGTGACTGAAACTGTTCAATTTTTAAAAGTATACTTAAATTACAATCGCTATCAGTAACTTTAAAGATTGCAGTCCTTCAAAACTTTATTATTTTAATCGAAAGCTTAACAAGCTAAACAATTTTATATTCCGGATTAAGGCTTTATACATTATTTTAGCTATTTAAATAGTTTGAAATACTTAGATTCATAATAAGACTCACAATAATTTTAAGATAAAAACTAAATTAATCGGAGGGGAGTTAATGAAAAAATTTTTAATTGATTTTTTTTATTAAATATGGTAGTGATCCTGGATGGTTTTTTTTAAAACAAAAAATTGCATAAGGAATCAGAATTTTTCAAAAATGTCACCCCACTGAATCATGCTTGAAATATTGGTTCCGGAAGTCATAAAAATGTTCAAAAACCTATTTTATGCATTAAAAAATGGTTAAATATGAATATTATTCCTCAAATAAAATAAATAAATGAGTCAATTACAATTTTTTAAAAATTGAATGAAAACCAAATTGGCCGGCAGCAGGATTCGAGCCCCGACTTTCAAGTTACAAATACGGAGCGCTTCCGCCTGATTCCGCCCCACAGTGATTATTGTGTAATAAAAGTTTGCTTACGGAAAATCGTTCCAATTTCGAATAACTGGCCCCAGCCAGTAACTGTACACATCGTTCCAGTTCTGGGTTCTGATTCCGGTAGACAAACAGGTCGAACATAATCGCTGAATTCTACAGAAGATTCGAGTCTCAAAAGAGCGATGTCATTGATAAATCCATTATCAATATAATCAGGATGGAGGGAGATGTAGTCCAACTTCAAAAGTTGTTCATGGGGACTGGGAAAACTTCCTCTTCGAGTCGCTCCAATTCTTGCAACCCAGTGCTCGTTCTGACCACTGAAAATTTTTTGTTCTAGTTATTATCATTATTATAGATAGGCTTGCTTATTTCGCATTTTCCTTTACGTTTCGCCAAGGGAGAGGAAAACTACAGAAAACTATCTTCGCGAGTACAGCCGGTTTTTCCACTATCGAGTTTGAATCTAGACATTCGATATCATCGAGTGTACATCGTCACCCTCAGTGTCAAACCGCCCACCCGACATTTGTTGGACATTGTCTTACTTATTTCATTTAGTTTTTAATCTTAGCAGCTTTTGTATACATAAAATTTATTGGACTAGCCATTCAAGGACCATCCACCCAAGAAAAAAATTTTAAACTTACCGATAAAAGCAGTGTCCAGCAGATAGGACCCATCTATCACTGATAAGAGCACCTCCGCACTGATAATCGCCCTCTTTGTAAAGGGCAACTTGCCAGGGCCAACTTCCAGCCGAGGAACTACCGCCACCGACAATCCTGTAATGTCGGGATAAATATCTACTTAAATATTTGCGCGTTACCTGGGGAATGTGCCCTTATTATGTAGGGATGATTTTTGAAATTTTAGAACCCCTTTCCCCCTTCCCCAATTCTAAGGATTCTTAAGATTTTTGTGACCCCCCTCCCATTCTTACTTAAGATTTTATATTTTTTACTGTATATACATACCTCATAAGGTTGGCCCAAAAAACAAAGGTTTCGATTTTTTTGGCGGCACCCTCTCACTTCGTTAGGGTTAAAAAAATGAATACGTGTTTTCTTATTATTAAGAGGGCCTTCCATTGTAAGGAATCGTAAGATTTTTTTGACCTTCCCCTTCCGAGGTAATATTTTATATTTTCTACTGAATATACAGAACTCGCTAAGGTGGCAAAAAAAAAATTTCGTGTATTTTTTTGCGGCACCCCCTCACTTCGTTAGGTTCCCAAATAATGAAAAAGTGTTTTTAAATATTAGGAGGGACCCCTATTGTAAGGATTCGTAAGATTTTTGTGACCTCCCTCCCCTTTTTAGGTAATATTTTTTATGTTTTACTGAACATACAGAACTCACTAAACATGTCCAAAAAATAAGTTTTGCATTTTTTTACGGCATTTCCTCATTTTTTAAGGTTTATAGCAAACATTATACGTTTTTTTAATATTAAGAGAGCCCGCTTTTGTAAGCATTCGTAAGATTTTTGTGACCTCTCCCCCTCCCCTTCTTGCAAAAGATTTTTTATCTTTCAATGAATATACAGGCCTCACTAGGATGGTTGAATGAAACAAAAGTTTTGAATTTGTGTGCCCCCTACTCCCCTCCATATTGTTGGGTTCCTAAAAAAGTGAATAAGTGTTTACACACACACAGACATTAGGAGGGCCCCCTATTTTAAGAATTCATAAGATTGTACAACCCCTCCCCTCCGTTTTCTTGTGCAAAATTTTATATTTTCTACTTAATATATAGAAGGTTGGAAAAAAATTTATAATTTTGGTGTGAAACCAACCCCATTCACCCTCCTTCTATTTTTTTAGATAATCAAAATAAGTGAATACGTGTCTATGTATTTCTTAAATATTAAGAGAGCCCCCATTTTAAGGATTCGTAAGATTTTGTGATCCCTCCCATTCTTCTTTTTATGTAAGATTTTATGTTACTTACTTAATATGCAGGGGTGGTAAAAAAAATTCCGAATGTTGTGACGACCCCCCCCCCATTTTTTTTAATTTCTAAGAAAAGTGAATACGTATCTTTAAATATATATTTTGTCAATATTAAGAGGGCCCCTCCAACCCTTTGAAGTTTTCCCGTAGAAAAATACGAAAAAAGACACATTTTTGTTATCTCCGTCCAAAAAGTAAAAATGTATAATAAGTATTTTCAAATACTACAAATCGATCATTAATTTTTTATTATAATCCTCCTGAGCCCCTTTTATGGTGTCCCAAAAAATACCCCTTGTAAGTGCAATAAGGATTTTGTAGAATATTTACCTTAATTACTATTTTTTCACATTTTTTTCATAGATTCTCATGAATTAATATGTTATAATATTTTATATATTTGTCAATTAATTTTAAAAATGCTAAACAGTTTTTTTATTTAATGATTACATTTCAATATAATATTTAATATAATATTTTATGAATTCTATGATCTATTTAATGAATTTGTAAAGGGTTCATCTTTATTTAAATTGTTTGTTTATTGTTTACACAATTTGTATTAGTTTAAACAATTTATTATCTTATAATATCACGCATTAACTGTATTTTCTTAATGATTTGACCTTATTTATAAATTGGCAGAGTGAATGTTTTAATTTTAATCGTCCTTTTTATTGTTTGACGGAATTCGTTTCAAGTCTGACAGGCACTACACTTGAATTCACAGAATATTTCGAGGATAAAATATCTTATTTTTTAGTCGAAATTGGGCGAAACCTATTTTTTTGACTCTCGAAAAAAAAAGATTTTGCGACTTGATATA
>NC_046658.1:125147656-125167516 GCF_010883055.1 Belonocnema kinseyi
CAAGATAGATTTTTTTCCCTGAAAACATTAAAAGTTGATTTTGTGAAAAAACCAAGCCTTATATTTTCTGACAACTTTATTAAATTTAGCATTCCATAGATCGTAAAAATGCGTATCGCCTGATCAAAAAATTGTAATTATTATTATTCTTGGTTGAAAATTTAATTATTTGGTTTTTAATTTTTGGTCTTTTTGGAAACAAAATTCGTTAACTGCTATCTAAAAAATTCTTCTGTTTGATTGAAAAATATTTTTCATATTCAATTAATTAGTAAAACTTCATCTTCATTGGTTGAATCTGATCATTTTTAGGTGCGAAAATACAAGTATTTGACCGAAAATTCGGGTTTCTGATAAAAAAGTTAATCTCCTAGCAGCAAATTTCAATTGTTTGGTTAGAAATTTATCTTTTTTGGTTTAAAATTCAACTACTTGATTGAACTACTTTTTTGGAAATTTATTTTTTTAAGATTCACCCCTTTGGTTAAAAATGAAAATGATTTTTTTCTGAAAATTTAACTATTTCATTTGTATTCAAAAATATAACCTCTATAAGTTAAAAATTGAACTATTTGGTTAAAAATGCAAGTATTTACGGTTGAATTGTAATATGCTCTGCATGAAAATTTGATCATTTTGTATAGAATTCAACTATTTCGTTGAAAATAAAAATATTTTATAAAATTAACTTTTCTAATCTAAAATTCAACTGTTTTATAGAAAAGTCTACTTTTTAACTAGAAAATCTAGCCAATTTGGTTGAAAAGTAATTTTTTTAAATTGTAAATTCAATTGCTTGGTTGAAATGTTAATTATTATGTTGAAAATTATTTTTTGTTTCTGAAAATTTAACTATTTTATTCGACTGCTATTAAATTAGATTTTTTTCTTGAAATTGAATATTTTTAACTGATTATTTAACTATTCCATTTTTTGTTGAAAACAGGTATTTTTTAGTTGTAAATTTATCTTTTTTTAGAAAATTCTTCATCGTTAAAAATTCAACTGCGTTTTTGAAATTTAAAAAATGTTATCGAAAATTCAAATGTTCTGTTGGAAAAATTGTCTTTTTAAATTGAAAGGTCAACTTTTATGGTAAGGAAAACTTTTTGTTTCGAAAATTCATGACCCTTGGTTGAAAATAAATTTTGTTTCTGAAAATTCAACTGCCTTCTATAAAAATGCATTTTGTTATGTTAAAAATTTAATCATTTTGGCAGAAAATGAAAGTTTTTGGTTGAAAAGAAACTTTTTTGTGGAAGATTCGACAATTTGATTGAAAATCTATCTTTGTGTCTCCCTTTGTGGCCTTTTCCATTCAGCAAATCGCATTGGACTTAATCAAAATGATAGATGTAGTCTATCAAATTTCAAATCCTGAGATACAAAAATTAATTTTTTTATTACCTTGCTTGTGATTGAACTTGGGTCCTAATTCCACACTCCAGATTTTTGCATTTCACTTTGAGCACTTCTCCAGTGGGGCAATCCGTGGGCTTAAAAGTTAAGCTGGGCCTGTCTGATACCTTATCATTGAATGAGAGACTGAAATAATGCCCATTCATAAGAGACAAGTCTTCCTTAACCTTTTCTACCCTTTCGTAATCCCTGAAACATAATAAAAAATATTTTAGTTTTAGCAAAACATTATCCAATAGAGCGATTTAATTTTTTTATGGATTTAGGTAGCCCGTCTTTTTAAGGTATCAGAAAAATAAGTTCTCAAAGCGGCCATTCAAAAAATACGTCAAAATTTCAGGGCTTATGATATGGAAAATATCAATTTAAACAATAATTTTTTTAAATGTTTGAAAAAATGAAAATTAGTTATTTAAAAAAAAAGTAAAGAATCTAGATCTAGAGTTCACACACTTCCCCCTATTCCACTATTTCCTTCTTTCACGTTTTCTTTATAATTCTTCTATTGTTCTCTGCTTTCCAAAAACTTCCCCTTTTTCTCGTTTTTTACATAAAGAAATAAAACAATTTATCCAGTTTTTCTTCAAAGTTCATTTTTTAAAAATAGAAAGTCTACTATTATATTTTTGGTTCAGAATTCATCGATGTTAGTTAAAAATTCTGCTGTTTAGGTGAATGTAAAACTATTTTGTTAAAAATTCGTTTTTTATAAATGAAAATTAATTTTTTTAAATCAAAATCTAACTGTCATATTTTTGGTTGAAAATTTTATCGCTGTTAGTTGAAAAATTCAGCTATTAAATTTTGCATTAAGAATTCATCTTTTTTGGTTTAAAATTCAACTAATTATTTAAAAAATTAACTACTTACTTTACATTTTTTTATTGGTTGAAGATTGAACTATTTAGTTGGAAAATCGTTCTTTTTTGTTGAAAATAAATTTTTTTTACTTAAAAATTTAATTATTCCATTATTGGCTGAGAATTGATCGTTTTTATTTGAATAATAAACAATTTAGTTGAAAACATATGTATTTTGTTGTAAATTTGTCTTCTTTGGTACAAAATTAATCTTATTGATTCAAAATTTAAATACTTAGTTGAAAGTTAAATTTCTTTCTTAAAAAATTGTTTTTTTTTTATGGAAAATACGAATTTTTTAATGCTAATTCACTTATTTTAGTTTTGGTTAAAAATTGATCGTTTTTAGTTTAAACTTCAATAATTTGGTTGAAAATTAAACTATTTTGTTAAAAAAAATTTTTAGTAGAAACTCCATTTTTTCAACTTAAGACTTAATTATTTTTATTTGAAAATTGATCGTTTTTAGTTTAAAATACAACTATATTTGGTTGTAAATGAACTTTTTGTTAAAAATTAGTCTTTTGCGCTTTAAAATGCAACTATTTGCTTGGAAATTAACTTTCGAGGATTCAGCTGCTATGCAGAGAATTTGCCTTTGCGGTTTGAAAATTAAACAATTTTCTTTAAATTTGTTTTCGCTATTGATGTAAAAATATTTCCTGTTTAAAAATTCAGCTTTTCAATTAAAAATTCAACTATTTTTTTGAAACTTCGTTCTTTTTGCTCGAAACTTGAAATGTTTATTTGATAACTTTTTTTTGTGGAAAATTCCGCAATTATGTTAAAAATGTAAATGTTTGGTTGAAAATTAAACTATTGTATTAATAATTAATTTTTTGTTTGAAAAATCAACATCTTTGTGGAAAATTCATCTGTTTGAATTGAAATGTTTTCTGTTTGGGATAAATAATTCGTCTATTTTAGTATACAAGTTTTTGGTAGAAAATTCAATTGTCAAATAAAAAATTGGTCTTTTTTGGCTTTTAGATTCAACTATTCTTGTTCTTTTTGTGAAAATTCATCTTTTTGGATTTAAAATTCAATTATTTTGTCGAAAGTTCGTCCTTTTTGCTTGGAAGTTTAACTAGTTGGTTGTACATTAAACTATTTGGTTTATATATAATTTTTGAATTCAAATATTTTGTTAAATGTTCATTTTTCTTTTGCTTGATTTAACTTTAAATTGAACTGTTTGAACGATAATTCATTTTTCTCGAAAACTCAACCGTTTGGTTAAAAATTCATTTTTGTATTCGAAAATTCAATTATTTCATCGAAAATAAATTTTATTTATTATTATTTATTTATTGTTTATATTTATTATTAATTTTTATGCAACTCTTTTGTTGGTAATACAGTTGACCAAGTGGTTAAAAATTCGCATATATAATGAGAATTCAATTACTTGGTTGAAAATTCAAATATTTTGTGCAAAGTTCAAATATTTTATTAATCGAACATTTGGTTGGATATTCATCTTGGTAGCTTCAAAATTTATCCATTTGATTAAAAATTCAATTATTTTGTTATAAATTCGTCATTATTGTTTTAAATTTTCAACATTAAGTTTTTAAGAGAACTGTTTGGTTTAAAATTAATTTTGTTGTTGAACATTCATCTTTTTTGGATTAAAATTCGCCTATTTTTGTAGAAAAATTATTTGTTGAAAATCCAACTGTTTTGTTATCAAGCCAGTTTTTGTTGTTAAAAATTCTCATTTGGTAGAAAAGTTTTTGGTTGAAAATTCAATTATCTCCTAAAAAATTGGTGTTCTTGATTGAAGATTCATCCTTTGGGGTTTAAAAATCAAATTTTTTCAAAAAAATTCATATTTTGAACTATAATTCCCCTATTTTCGTTATAAATCACACTATTTTCCTTATTTTGACAGTCAGCATTTTGGGCTGTGATGCCTGTTAAAATATTACATTTTTATGTTTTATTTTTTATTTTAAGCGCTTATCAAATGAGATCGAAAACAAAAATTTGAATAGCGTGGCGTATTTTTTGCACGGCACCATATTTTTTAAACTCACTGATAAGTAATCGCCTTGCAGACAGCTCTTCCCAAATCTTCAACAGTCCACATTGTCTGCCTCTCCTCCAGAAAACTATTCACCCCATTTAGGCAAAGTTTCCCCCACTTTCCATTTTTCCTGACATGCAAAAATCCCCTGTCATTGTAGCTATTTATTTCTCGATGAATGTTATTTTTAATAAAGGAAGTTCCGCCCTTTGTACTCGTCTGAAAGGAGTTTCCAGATATCAGATTGGTTTTAGAATTCGAAGCTATTTCTCTCCCAGAAACTACATCTTTGAAATTTTTATCCTCCGATTCAGTAAAGTTGGCACCATCCTTAAAATCCACTAGCTTTTCTGCTCGGATTTGTTCCTCACTTCCGGTAGTAGTTGTATCAAGAAGAGAAGATTCAACAGCCAACTGATCGTCATCAGAGCGTCTTTCAAAAATCTTTGGTTCATGTTCAACTAATAATCCTTCAGGATTACCATTCTTTCCTGAGTGGAGAAAAGGTTGAGGAAATTTTTTCTTTTCGAAATATTGGTCCACGCTGCCGTCTATCAATGCGGCACATTTTTTCTCGTCTTCACCTGCTGGACAATCTCGGGTGCCATCGCAAACTTTATTTTGGTCGATGCAGAATCTACTGTTTCCGCAAACGAATTGTCCTTCCTTGCACCACTCTGAAAAAATTTAAGGAATAAATAAGAAGATTCATTTAATTTCTTCTATTATTGATTTTATTTAAGACTTCACACTCTTTTTCCTACTCTCCTTTTTAGAAAAAAAATGCCTCCTTTTTTCTGTTTTTAGAAACTTCCTCTTCTTCTTACCCTTAGTTTGTCCGCCAGTCGACATTTTTCCAAGAAGGGGAAATAAAGGAGATGAGTGGAATCGATGCAAGTGAAGGGAGGAGAAGAAAGGAAAATTATGTAAAGGGAAGTAAGTGAAGCGATAGGAAATTAGTGGAGGGGGAGTAGCAAGAATAGAGGAGATATAAGGGGCGAGGATTTAGATGAATTGGGAGAAATAAAGGTAGGGAAACTAGGCGAAGTGAGGGCTAATGAGAGGAGGGAAAATTAAGGAGAAGTAGAAATTATTGTAAGATAAAGAAGAAGTTTAGAAGGCCCGGCGAATAGTGAAATGTGAGGAGGGGAAGTATAAGAAGGAAAATTTGGGAGGGGAGATTAGAAAAACCTAATTAACGTTTTAATAGGAGCCTAATTTGCGTGATTTTTTCGCTTAAATTCGAAATAATAGGATCCAAAAAGAAAATCCAATTATTTTTTGTTGAAAGTTAATTGTTCTTAAATTATAAGTCTACTATTATACTTTTAGATGAAAATTCATCTTTTTGGTTAAAAATGTTATGTGGTTGCATGTTTGATTATTTTGTTGAAATTTCGACAATTTTGTTAAAAAGTCATAACTTTTGATACAAATTCTACATTTTGGGTTCAAAATTCATCGATTTTAGTAGAAAATTAACTATTCGGTTGAAATTGAGCTTTTTTGTTGAATATTCGTCTTTCTGGTTTGAAAATTCATATCTTGGCAGGAATTTAATTTTTTGTTGTTGAAAAAAACGCAAGTGTTTGATTGAACATTAATCTGTTTTGCTTGAGGTTTCAAGAATTTTGATAAAAAATCGTCGTTTTAGGTGGAATTCGACAGTTTTTTATTTAAAAAGTTGGGAAATCATCTTTTTTGGCGAGAAACTCAACTGTTTTGAAGCAGAAAATTTGTTCTTTTGGATTGAAAATTCGACCTTTTGAATTATAAATTCATCTTTTTGTAGAAAACTCATCTGTTATGTTTAAAAGTTCATTTTTCTTCATGGAAAAGTTGAAAGCTCATTTTTTTGGTTGAAAATTCGTATGTTTTGTTTCATAATTCATATCTTGGAAGAAATTCAATTTTTTTAGCCAGGCACGCAAACGCTTGGTTGAAAATAAATCTTTTTTTTTTGACGATTCAAGTACTTTGTTAAAAATCCATCTGTTTGAGAGGAATTTAACCCCAATTTTCTATTTAAAATTAAAATCTTGTGGTTGAAATAACATTTATTAGATTTTTCGTTGAGAATTTTGTTTGTTTATTGAAACTTTACTGTATTTAAAAAAAAATGATTCTTCTAGATTGAAAACTCTTTTTTTTTTATTGAAAATTCATCTTCGGTCAAAAAATCATATTTGTCCCTGAAAATTGAACTACTTGGTTGCAAGTGGTGTTACTTGGAAAAAGTGATTTTATCTGCTTCGAGATTCATTTCTTTGGTTCAAAAATTTAACTATTTTCGTTGATTTTTTTTTCTTTCTTGCTGAAAATTTTTCTTTGTTCTTTAAAAATTCAACGTTTTTTATTGCAAATTAAACTGCTTGTTTGAAAAATAATCTGTTTTAGTTCAGGATTCAACTATGTGCAAAAAATTTAAATTATTATTATTTTGTAATAACATTCGTCTTTTCCCTTTGAAATTTCTAAAGTTTTGTTTAGGTTGAAAATTCAAATCTTTTATATAGAAAATGCATTTCTTCTCAGTTGATTGCAATTGTTTTTGTTTAAAGTAAAACTATTTCTTAGTTGAAGAAGAAATCTTATCTATTTGATTGACTTTTTTTTTAAATTATTATTCTTACTGAAAATTGAACAATTTTATTTTGGTTGAAAGTCTACCTGTTTTTAGTTAAAAATTTTACTATTTGGTTGAAAACTTAACTGTTTTGTAGAAAGTTCGCTTCTTTTGGTTTGGAAATTTATCACTGTTTATGAAAATGTCATAGTTTTTGGTTAAGAAGTCAATCATGTGGTTGAATATTCAACTATTTCTTTTAAAACTGAACTATTTAGTTGAAAATTAACTTGTTTGTTGAAAATTCACATTTTTGGGTTGAAAGTTCATCTGTTTCTTATAGAAAATTGTTTTTTTTTCAGTTTGATTCAAACTTTTTTTTATCTAAAATAAAAATATTTCTTGGTTAAAGATGAAGATTGACCTATTTGGTTATAATCGTTTTAATTAATTTTTTTACTGAAAATTGAACTATTCCATTTTTGATTGAAAATCTGCCTTTTCTAGTTAAAAATAATATTATTTAGACAGACAATTCAATTATTTTGGTAGGGAATTAAACTATTTCATTAAAAATTCACATTTTCTGGTTGAACATTCAACTATTTTGCAGAAAGTTCACATTTTTGGTTGAAAATTCATCTCTTCTGTCCGAAATTTCATCTTTTTTGGGTTGAAAAGTCTACTAATTAGTTAAGTATTCAATTATTTTGTTTAAAACTCATTTATTTAGTTTAAAATTAAGTTTTCGGTTGAAAATTAATCTGATTTGTAGAAAATTCATCTTTTGCGGTTGCGAATTCAACAATTTGTTTGGATTTTTTTCACAAGTGATTAAAAAATCTTTCTTTATTGAAAAATCAACTCTTTTGTTAAAAAATCGATTTTTCTACTTGAAAGTTCAAATATTTGTTTCTGAATGCAACTGTTTGATTAACAAATTTTTTTGCTAAATAAATTCAACTAATTTGTTAAAAATTCATCTTACTTGATTGGAAATTAACTTTTTTGTTAAAAATTCATCTTTTCGGGTTTAAAAGTGCAATTTTTCCTAAGCCGTGAAGTCTGTTATTTGGATTTTTATTTGATTTGAATATTACCACAATTATTTTCATCAGAGTAATCCCAGCAGTCAGCGACACCATCACAAATTTTTTGATGCAAAAGTTGGGCCTTCAAAAAATCTGCACAAGTACAATTGGCCTCGTCTTCTGAATTTGGACATTCTCCTAACATGTTACAACGAGCTCCAAACGGCAAGCATTTTCCATCACTACATCGAAATCCTGTACATTTTTCTGCAAACCAAAACATTTGCTTCTAATTTCTTAATTTTTCAGTATAATGAGTCTTCTAAAAGGCGTAAGGTTATTGTTTTAACTTGGACTACTGCATTAACTCAATTTTAACAAAAGTGTGCCAGAGAACAATGTTGAACCACGCTTTTTAGTTGAAAATTCGTAACACTGTTTGCTTCTGAACTTCCCACAGTATAAGAAGTTTATTGCAAAAATATATAGCGGGATTACGAGTATAATTATAGACTATGAAAGTGGGTTTTAACACCGGATGCTACCATTAAAGAAAATCTGTTTGGGCAATTTTTCAAGAACATTCCTTAAGAAGACTTACCGGTGCTTTGCAGAGCATTCTCTTCAGTTGTAGATATCTTTTTATCAGTTCGATCTTCTACTTTCGTCAAAACTTTTGTCAGAATCTCAACTCCATCTCTACTGAAAGAAAATGTCAGAGAAGAATTCTTCAACAGAGTTTCATTTCCGGCAGTGACAGCAGCAATTTTCTTTAAATCATCCACATTTGGGTGAACCTGGTAAGTCTGAGACTTCAAATTATCCAGATTGGAATTCAGAATACTTTCCTCTTGGAATTTAATATTTGGTTTAGGAGTGACTTCATCATTTTCGGTTCTCACATCCGCGAATTTCTTCAATTGGTCCAGCAGAAGTTTATTTTCCTCTGCAGCAGAGATTTTCCTATCGGACGTCTGCATGGATTTTAATTCAGGAGAGTCACCAGGCCAAGAAATGATTCCTTCCTTTAATTTATCTTTATCTCTAAAAGTTCTAGTTTCTCCAGATTCTGGTTTTTTAATCCCAGACTCTGGTCTTAGAATTCCCGAATTCTGTGGTCCTTCTGGAATTGAAGAATTCGAAACAACAAGCTTTAAAACAGGGTTGTTTTGAATACTAGATGATACTTTCGTACTGATTGAAGTAACGACTTCAATAATCTGCTCCACGCTACCATTTTCTTGTTTTACTGGTTTTTCTATTTTCGCCCCATTTTCAAGATTGACAAACTCTCTTTTGATTTCCTTATCTGATTGTAAATTAAAAAGCCTATCTAGTAAAGTAGCTTCATCGAGATCAACAGGGTTTTGACTCGAAGTTGAAGTTTTGTCTAAAAGCCTAGTGGATTTTTCCTTATCATTTTTAGGTCTAGGTCGAATGGGTCTGATACCAGTGTTGCTTTTAGCTGGTGCTAAAGTTACTAAATTTATGACAACATTAGCTCTCAAAGTATCATTATAAGTTTTCTTCTCTTTTTCTGGTGTGGACGATGATGTTTCGTTTCCTGCAAACCACAAAGAAGGTTCTTCTTCTAGAGTCCCGACTTCTACTTCACCTTTCCCTTGAATAGAACTTTCCCCTGGAATGTGTTTAAATGTGTCGATCTCTACGAAGGTCGTATTCCTTGAACTTGTGATTTTAGTTGTTGTTGATTCTGCTGCAGTCGAAGTTTCTAATCCAGATGGTAGTTCATCTGCATTGGTTTTTAATGAATCAGCTTTTAAAGGCTTTTCTGAAACTGATGGTATTTTTGAGACTGGGAGTTCAGTCAACTCGATCTTGGAATCCTTAGTGGGTAGGTTTACTCTAAAAAGACTATCAGCATCAGTACCTTGAACAACAGTCTCAATCTCAACAATTCTTTCCATATTGGGCAAATGTTCACTTGGAGTATTATTTTGTTTTTTAATTGGCGGATCAGGGGAGTTGGCACTTAGGATATGCTTGATCTCCATACTTTTATTATCAGATGGTTCAAATTCAATAGAAGCTATAGAAGCCACCCCAGCTTGATGACTTTCATTCTCTTTAACCTCAGTTACACTTTCTTTAATCTCACTTTCAGTTTCTTTGATTGCACTTAAATCTTCGTTGTTATCAATTCGAGTCCTATTGTCAGTACTTTCAGCTTCTTTGATCGTACCAGCATCCAAAGCAGAAGTGATTTTATCAACAGGAATCGTGTGTCTAAAGGGTTTCAAGGTCCCAGGATTTTCAACCAAACTGGGTCTTGCCCCACCATTTAAATCTGGAGTTCTATAACTAGTATAAATCGGTTGTTGGAGAACCTGGTCCAATCTCTTTTCCGCCAAATCTTCATTGTCACTAATTGCTGATACATCGGAAAATCTATTCCTCGATTCAAGATCCATTTCAAAATCAGAAACAGGTTCTGCAATCCCGACACCTGAAATTCTGATAGGCAAATCCTTAAAATCGGAAACTGGTTTCTCATCAGAGTCTCCAATCAGCAAGATTGGCAATGGAGAAGTTTCAGAATCAGATTCAATTGCAGGCTTCGTTCCCAAATAGCTCGCATCATCCAATCTACTAACTGGCTTTTTCTCCATAAAATCTGAAGAAATTCCAGAATTTTCCTGAGGACGAGTTATTCCCATTTGACTCTTTTCAATATCTTTCACAGATTCTGAAGATGTTTTCAGACGAATTTCGTAAGTGTCAGGGGGGACATGACCAGAAACTTCAATGTCAGGGTTTGAGTATTCTTTCTCTGTAGCATTTTCTTGAAAGGCTGGTAATTTGTTTCTGAATTTACCGTTCACTCTGAAATTGACCATTTCTTGAGGAACAATTCTATCATGGGGAAAGTCCGTTTCTTCTATATCAAAAGTATTCATTCCAGGAGGATCCGCATTAGGTCTGTTAACTTGCGACTGATTAATATTTAAGAAGAAATCGGGCGGCTTAACTTCAGAAATTGGAGTGCCTAAAATTAATTCTTCGTCTCGAATTAATTCCTTATCCCTCAGGTTTTCATTAAATTGATTCGTCATCCTGGTTGGCTCAAGATCGAATTGAGAAGTTAGTGAGGGATGTATTCTTTCAGGCAAGGGCTTTAAATCAGTATTGATGAATGTTGGAATAATAGGTTTCCAGGGTGAGGTTTCAAAATCTGGCTTAATAAAATCTTTGTGAATTTCTTCTAATTTTTGATCGGTTGTTGAAAGAGTTGGAAATGTTGTTCTCCTAGATTCAGTTTCAGGTGTCACTGCACTTTTTTTTTTATTTGCTGCTTCTGTCGTTGTGTCTGCTATAGTTGTTGGTGTCACTTTTGTGGTTTCCTGGATTTTAGGAGAGCTAGAACTTTCCTTTAAATCATTGGAATTTGTTTTCATAGTTGTAGAATTTGGAGAGGGAATTAATTTGGTTGCTTTGTAGGTTCCTTGAATAGTCGGAACATTATTAAAATCAATTTCTGGCTCGTTGGGTTCCATTTTTGTTGGTCGCTTAGGTTTTGTATTCGTGAGAAGTGAACTATTTTTGCTTGGTCTCAAAATTCCGTTTTTAGTTATCATCGCGTTCCGTTGTTGACTTACTGGACTTGATTTTTGACTGGGATTTGCTTCTGGATTTATCCCTAAAAATAATAACACTTTAGTTATCTTTGATTTGGAAGTTTTTGAAAATTTGGAAAGGGATAATTACTTTTTACTGCGACACTCGTCAAATCAAGTTCCATATCTTTGAAAAGGGATGTTAATGAGTAAGTCTCTTTGATTATGATTTCTTCTATCGTGTCTTCTATGTTTGCAATTGTTCTTGGAATCTTCCTCCTGTCTAGATAGAGTCTGAAAAAGACTTTCAAAGTTCCATTTTCGAATTTGTCAATCACTGAGTGTTTATAGGAAGGTCCTATGACACTACTTCTAAAAAGATTTTCAACCTATAATACAAAATTTAAATTAGATTCTTGTGTTTTGACGAATACGGAGAATTTAGAATAATTTCAACTTACAATATTTTTGTATTTACGCTCTTTATCTCTGAATACCATACTAGTATTAAGCTTTAACATAGGGTTATATTTTTCCCCTTTGACTACCCTGAAGCTGCAGGTAAAACCTATAATGGCTGAAAAATATAATTTTGAAATTTAATTTTTGAATTGGAACGGATATTTTCTTGAGTGAGAATTTTGATAAGAAGACTCACCAGTTTTTGAGTCTGTCCTAAAAGCTGAAACAAGAATATAAAATAGAATAGTGAATGGGAGACAACATTTAAATTTGCAGAAAGCTTTGAGTGAAGTTTTTCTTAACGAACCTCCCATCCATAGAGCTAGACCTCCTATTGCTAAAACGGCAGTAAAAACTAGCATGCCTATTATGATTAACATAGTGTTTCCAACTTTCCATGATGAATGGTTTTTCTTCTTTTTTGAAGTCTGTGGAGGCACTCTCGACCATGCTGATCTCGGCGGAAGAAAATAGTCGCTCTGTAATCAAAAAAATATTTCTAATTAATTTGTATTGCTTTTTCTTTTTAACCAAAGTAAACACCAGTTGATCACTTTGATCCTAAATTGTGATCAAAATTCTATGCAACGCTTTTATACAGATTTTGGATTTTTTATTTGATCAGAAAATTGTACATCCGAATGATCCGATTCTTCAGATCAACTGCCTATCACGAATGTATCGAAGAAATTTACTAAATTTTTTAAAAGAAATCTTAAAATTTTGACGAATGCTTGAACTAGGTAAATCTTCAACAATAGTTTTTGATGGTAAAAGATATAATTTCCAGAGCCATAGAAATTTAAACGCCATATATCAGAATTGGAATTATTCTACCACCCTGGAATTAAAAATTTTCTAAAACATTCCTTTTTGGTCCTAAGACGATTTTAGAAAAAATATTTTTCTGAGTATTCGTTTTTGTTTAAAAAAATTTTTTAACTGAAAATTGAAATAATCCAGTTAAAGATTCATAATTTTAATTGAAAGTTTCTCTTCAATCAAAAATTTTAATATTTTGCTAAAATTTTTGTTTGTTTTGTTAAACATTAATTTTTTTACAGTAAATTGAGCTATTCCATTTTTGGTTGTAAATGTATCTTTCTTTCTTTGAAAGTTCATTTATCTTTTTTGGATTAAAATTCAGCTTCTTGGTTAAAAGTGAAACTCCTTTGTATAAAAACTCATCTGTAGAAAATTGATCTTCTTATTTGAACATTCAATTATTTGCTTAAATTAAATTAGTTTTTATTTAAAATTATAATCTTTTTAGGTGGAAGTATCACTGAGGGTCAATTTTCAAGCAAAAAGATCAATTTTCTTTAAAAAGACAAATTTTTAAACAAATGAAGATAAATTTTCATTTGAAAAATTAATTTAAAAAAATTACCAGAAAATAGCTACACTTTGAACCAAAGAAATGAATGTGCCACCAAAATTATTAGGCTTTCATAAAAAAAATGGATGTTCAAAAAATTAACACTTTTCTAATAAAAAGGATAAATTTTCATTTAAAAAAATTGATTTTCAAACAAAAGAGGCGAATGTTGAAAAAAAGTTCAATTCTCAATAAAAAAAAAGATTATTTTTTCAACCAGTTGCATTTTCGTCTCAAAAGAGATGAATTTTGTACACAAAAATTACATTTTTTAACAGGAAAATAGCAATATTCAACAAAGTCGTTAATTTAAAAACAAAGAGTTAAATTTTTATCATAATAGTTGATACTTTCTCCAAAAAGCATTTCAATTTAAAATTTAAAAAAAAGTGGAATTAAAAAAAATACTAATTTTTAACAAGAGTTGAATTTTTAAATAAGAAAGACTTTTCAGCCTAGAGAGAGAAAAAATGTTACCCAACTGTTTAATTTCCAATCAAAAAGATGAATTGTTAATTATATAAAAATAAATGTTCATTAAAAAAAATTTTTTAAACTAAAAAGAAAATAATGTTCCTCAAAATAGTTACATTTGGAACACAAGAAATAAGTTTTTAATAAAAAACATGAATTTTCAACTGAAAAAGATCAATCTTCAACCAAATATTAAATAGTCAACTTTTCACGTAGAAAATTTATTTTTAGGCAAAAAAGATCAATTTTTATCAACAAAAAAAAACATGATTTTACTACTTAAATAGATCAATTTTCATTTAAAAATTTATTTTCAACCAAAATAGACGAATTTTCCATAAAATAGTTTAATATAGTTACATGTTTTAACCCAAAAATATGAATTTCAAAGAAAAAGTTTATCAAATTCTCAGTTATAAAAAGAATTTTCAAGAAAATATTAAAATTTTGAACCGAAGAAATGAATTTTCGATAAAAATATGTGATTTAAATAAAGACATGAATTTCAAACTAAAAATGATATATTTCCAACCAAAAATAAAATAGTCAAGTTATCAGCAGAAAAAAATGTTATTAACAAAAAACAAATTTTCAATGAAAATGATAAATCGTTAACTAAAATTGTTTAATTTTTAAACAAAAATATAAATCTCTCGCTGAAAAAAAAAAACAATTTTTAACAAAATGTATGATTTTCCAACTAATAATAATTTTTCAACCAAAAATTGAATTCTTAGATTTTCATATAAAAACATGATTTCCAACCAAAAACACGAATTTTCAATAAAATAGTCGAATCCTCTACCAACAAAAAAAATATTTTTAGCCAGTTGCATTTTTAAGTAAAAAAGATTAAATCTTTACAAAAAAAAAGGAACTTTTATAGAATATAGTTAGAGTTGTCAACTAAAAAATATTAATTTTCAACAAAAATTTATTATATTTTCAGCTAACAAGATTATTTAAAAAAAAGAATTTTCAAAAAAATAATTAAATTTCGAACCGAAGAGATGAATTTTTAATTAAAATATCCAAAGAGGTGAATTTTAAAGTCGAATTTTAAAGTAGAATGACGAAACTCTAACGGTAATAGTTAACTTGTCAATTAATAACTTTAATTTTCAACAAAAGAGTTCCAGTTTTAACAAGGTTGAATTTTTCAACGAAAAAGATCAATTTGAATTAAGGAAAATTAATTGTATCTCAGAAAAGTCGAATTTTCAACAAAATAGATGAATTCTCAACTTTTTCTCGGTTTTATTGTCACAAAAAGTTATTTTACTATTCTAACGGCAGAAGCATCTATTGTTGACCCTCATTCTCTATTTTTCTTGAAGAAATTAATTTTTATTATGATACTTAGAAATATTGTCGAATTTTTTTGTATTTAATTATAAGGTCAGCTATCTTGAGATAACAGTAAATTCATATCTGTGCTGCAATGTTTCTCTACCTTTAATTATATTACGAAGGTTCACGAGTAGTCGTAACCACAAGGCATAGTAAAAACCACTCTTTGCATGTCAGCTGGTTAAAGATACCGCTAAGCGAAATTTTTATAAAATTTCCGTGAGGTCGTTCAGAACAAGTATTCAGTTCTGACCCAACTCTTCGAAAATTCTCTTTTTTCACGCATACCTTGGGTGGTACCGTTATCGAGATTACCGTATGCCCGGTATGCCCTACCCAGACATCCAAATATTATGCATTCATTGGAAATACCTACATAATGAAAATTCACTATAATGTGTCTTTCATTATTTTAATAAACTACCTCGAATACTATTAAGATCCCTCACCAATCATTTACCATGAAAACAAGGAATTTAACAATCTGAAAGGTTCTTTCTAAATCATTCTGATTATTATCAACTTCAGATTAAAATAATCACCTTTTGCGGATTCAAAAATAATTTCTTAAATTTTAAATTTAGCTTTTATGGAAAACGCTGAATTTTCTACACAAAATTTGAAATTTCAATGAATAGTTCCATTTTCAACGAAAAATGATTTATTTTCATAAATATAGTTGCATCGATTGGAAATATCTTCAGAATTAAAATTTACTACGAATTGCCTTTCAATTTCATATAAACCCTTATAAATTATTTACTCTTAAAACATTGAATTTAACAGTCTGAAAGGTTTCTTGTATATCATTTTGATTATTATCAACTTCAAATCAAAATGATCATCTTTTGCGAATTCAACATTAATTTTCAAAATTTTCTGATTAGTGTTTTTGGAGAACGTTGAATTATCTACAAAATATTTGAAATTTCAATTAATAGTTGCATTTTTCACTGAAAAATATCTACTTTCAGCCAAATAGTTGCAATAACTGGAAATAACTATAATTAAAATTTACTATGAAGTGTCTTTCATTTTTATATAAACTACCTTCAATACTATTAAGATCTTTCATTAATCAGTTTCGTTAAAACAAGGAATTTAACAATCTAAAAGATTCTTTGTATATCATTATGATTATTATCAGTTTCAGATCAAAATCACCGCCTTTTGTGAATTCAAAAATGGTTTTAACATTTCCTATTTAACGTTTTTGGAAAACGTTACATTTTCCACAAAATATTCGAAATCTTAATAAATAGTTGCAATTTTAACTAAAAATATCAATTTTCAAATAAATAGTTTCATTCATTGGAATTGCCTTCATACAAAAAATTCACTATAAAGTGCCTTTCATTTTTATATAAATTACCTTCATTATCAAGAAGATCCCCCATAAATTATTTACTTTTGAAACCAGAAATTTAGTTATCTAAAAGGTTCTTTGTATATCATTCTAATTATTATCAACACCAGATCAAAATGATCACCTTTTGCTGCTTCAAAATTAATTATAAGAATTTTCAATTGAGTGTTTTTGGGAAACGCTCAGTTTTTATCAAAATTTTAGAAAATTTCAATAAAATATTGAATTATTAACTAAAAAATATATACTTTTAACCAAATAGTTTCATTATTAGGAAATAACTTCATAATTAAAATTGATTGTGTCAATCTAAAAGTTTCTTTGAATATCATTCTGATTATTATCAACTTCAGATCAAGATGATCACCTTTTGCGGATTCAAAATTAATGTTCAGAATTTTCAATTTAGCAATTTTGGATAATGCTGAAATTGTCACCAAATATTTGAAATTTCAATCCTCGAATACTATCAAAACTCCTGAAAAATTACTTACTTTTAAAACAAGGAATTTAACAATCGAAAAGGTTCTTTAAATATCATTGAGATTATTATCAATTTCAGATAAAAATGACGGATTCAAAATTAATTTTTAAAATGTTCAATGGAGTGTTTTTGGAAAACGCTGATTTTTCCAAAAAATGTTAGAAATTTCAATAAATAGTTACATTTTTAACTACAAAAGATCTATTATCAGCCAAATAGTTGGATTTTGACCCAAAAATGGAATAGTTAGTTTTGCCTTTTAAAAATTAAATTTTTAATAAAAAAAATTTAATTTTCAACGAAATAGTTAAATTTTCGACCAAATGAATGAATTTAGAAAATCAGATCAAGATTTTAAGGGCCCCAAAATTAACCGACTCAACAAAGGTTTCTAAATCTCGCTGAGGACGTTGGAAATTTTTCAAATCTACAAAAATCTTCGTGAATCTTAATAAGATTTTTGAGAAATCTTGTGAAACTTAGACATGAATAACGCCTCTATGAATTTTCAATTCAAATTATGAATCTTCGACTATAATAGTTCGATTTTCAGTTAAAAATTAATTTTCATAAAAAAAAGAAATTTTAACAAAATAGTTTAATTTTCAAAGAAAGACATAAATTTTTAACTAAAATGGTGAATTATGCACGAAAGAAAATCAATTTTTAATACTGTTGTAATCTTCAAGCAGGTAGTTCAATTTGAAAACAAAAAGATGAATTGTCAACCAAAAAGAAGATTGAAAAATTGTTCAAATTTTGGTATAAAAATTAATTTTTTTCGTTGAAGATTAATTATTGTAGATAAAAATCAATAACCTTGCTTAATAATGTAACTGCTTTGTTGAAAATTCGTTTTTTTTTGTAGAAAATGATTTTTTTTTATTGAAAATTGAACCATTACTTCGAATATTCTTCAAGTATTCGTAATTTTATTAAAAATGCATGTATATTTTACGCGTTAATCGTTTCGGTTAAAAATTCATTTCTTCGTTTGAAATTTAGTTTTTTTATTTTGAAATTTTTTACAGAAAATTTAACTATTCAATTTTTTATCGATAATATATATTTTTTGGCAGATATTTAATCTTTTTGGTTGAAAATTCATTTGTTTGATTCAAAGTTTAACTATTTGGTTGTAGATCCGTTTATTTTAATGAAGATTTGTCTTTATTTGGTTGAAAATTCATGTTTTGGGTTGAAACTTCAACTATTCGATAAAAAATTAATTTATTTGTTGGTTAAAGATTTATTTTAAAATTAATGCTTTTGGTTAAAAGATGAACTATTTTGTTGAAAATTTCTTTTAGTTGTAAATTAATTATCTTTGTTCCAAATAGATCTTTTTGTTTAGTAAGTTTTGGTTTTTTTAGAAATCATTATTTCAATTTGAATAATGCAATGAAAATGTTCAAAAATGGTAATTTATCACCTCCTGCAAAAATAAAACTTTTGATTGAATTTTGATTGAATTTTAATTGAACAACAGTTGATTGACTCGTCCCAAATTTTCAGGAGGACTAGTCAAGTTTATAAAATTTGTTGGACTAGTCATCCCGAATTTCGGGACGATGAGACACTTCATTCAACAATGCCATATTCAATGTAAACAAGAATTTAAGCTCTCAAGTGACAGGGCGAGAGATGGTTGCAACTCTCGCCTCGGAAGCGCCGCATTGCGCGAGTACTCTGTCGAATATATTGCGCAATACTATGCATTTCAATTGGCCAGGGCGAGGAAACTCCCGAAGTTGTTATTATATTAATGGGGCTTGGAGCTCAATGTAAAATGCGTTCGAACTAAATAAATAAGGATGAAAACAATTTCTTTGAATCAAACAAAATTTATTTTATTCGAACAAACATGTTTATCAGTGTAAGGTCAAGGTATGCATATTCAAACTAAATTAATAAAGAATAATAAATTTTCTAAACGCAGCAGAAACGAGTCGTTGTTAACGAAGCATTTTGATTATTCGGAACGTTTTAAACTGCTATCGGAGGCAGGCTTTGGCAATCTGAAGGGTTGGCAGCAGAAATTCAAGCACGAACTTTACGGTTGAATAATGAACCGTAATGGTCACCATAGTCAAAGCCGCCGTCACTCGAAACGTAGAAATGCGGCGAAGAAAAAAAAAAGAGTTCGGGGCAGAAAAACAGAAAAAGAAGGATGGGGGCAGAAAAGATTGAAAGAATGAGAGTACGCGAATCGAATGCTTGGAGATTTTTTTTATGGCTTTGAGACGGGATCTTTTATGTATCTACATATTTGTAATTTGTATCTGAAAGAGCAATAAATACACTTCTTTTGTGGTTTAGTGCGAATGAAGCTTTTGTATGTGCACCCAGGTATGTCTCACCAAACCCTTTAAAATAAGATTTGCAGCTTCTTAAACTCGTTTCGTTACCATACTGATTACTTTCTATACTTTGATTTTATCTTTTTTAATTAAGAGGAGAAAATTAACTAAAGTGATTTTTTTTCTTAATTTGAAAAGGTTCACCCGAAAATAAAGTATCACGATTTAAGGTGAGGGGGGGTTTGGTGAAATCTTACGGTTTCTCATGAATTCCAAAAGTAGTTCAACTTTCAGCGATGAATTTGAATTTTTAAAGAGGAAAGATAAATTTCAAACAGAAAATGTATTACTAGCTATTAGAATAGGAGAAAATTTTCTTTTTAAATAAAAAACGGTTGCCAATAAAGAAAAGAAAAATTAGTGCAAAATGTCGAATTTTGAAACCAAACAAAAACGAGTTTCCTACAAAACAGTTGAATGAATTTTCAACCATACAATTGCATTTTCATTACAAAATGATAACTATCGAACCAAGAAAATTGAAATTCTACTGAAAAAAAATAAAG
>NC_046658.1:125167616-125187884 GCF_010883055.1 Belonocnema kinseyi
AAATGGATGAATTTTTAACCAAGAAGAAGAATTATTTACAAAAAAAGACGAATCTTCTACAAAACACAAAATTTTGTTATCAAATAGTTGAATTTTTAAACAGCAAGAATAAAAAGAATAATTTTTTACTAAAAAAGACGAATGTTCCACAAAATACACAATTTTTTTCCAAATAGTTGAATTTGCAACCAAAAATATTAATTTTCTAGGTAAAAAGATGCATTTTTATAAAAAATGTAATAGCTGATATTTGAAAAAAAATAAAAGCAAATTTTGACAAAATAGTTAAATTTCTAACAAAAAATGCAATAAATATTTTTGTATACAAATTAATTTAAAACTTAAAAAGACACGGGTTTTCTATAAACGGTTGAATTTCATACCAAACCGTTAAATTTTCAAGATAAAAGGACGAATTTTCTGTACAAAACACATGAGTCCAAGGAGACCAATTTTTAACCTAAAAACATGAACTTTCAAGAAAAAATGTAATAGGACGTATTTCAACAAAAAAAATTAATTTTTAAGAAAAAGCAATTAAATTTACCTAGAAAAATTAGGCCAAGTAGGCGCCGAGGGCCTGCAAAAAAGTGTTTCTTAGACTATAAAGACGTTAATTAAGTCATAATAAAATCTTTAATAAAAAAGTTCTTTTTATTTTTTCAACAAAAGTTCTTTTGAAAAAATTTCGAAGAAAAATTTCAAAAAAAATTTGTCAGGCTAATTCTGTTGTTTTAATAAAAAAAATGTCCTTCAAATTGTTTTTTGAAATTATTTTCCTTAAAAAAAACTTAATGAAGTCTTCAGAACCTCCCCCTTAAAACATTAAAAAAGATCAATTATCCACCGGATAAACCTTTATTTAAAAAAATGATTTTTTAACTAAGTATTTCAAGTTTTGATGAAATAATAGATTGTTGAATTCGCTATCATAGGGTTCAATTTTCGAGCCAAAAATACGACTTTTTTTTAAAACAAGTTGACCTTTGAAATCAAGAATATAAATTTTCAAAGAAAAAGTTAATTTTCGACCAAAGTAGATTACTTGCTTGTTAACTAAACAACTATATTTTTAACCCAAAAAACGCATTTTCAACCAAATAGATACATTTTTAACCAAATGATAAAATTTTGGACTAAAAAATATATATATTTGCAACCAAAAATGGAATAGTTCAGTTTTTAGTTAAAATATGATTTTTTAATTTTAAAAAAGGCGTTCTCAAGAGAAGAATTAATTTTTGAACTAAAAAACTGAAATTTTAACTAAAATCATGAAGCTTTAACTTGAAATGGAATTTTTAACGAAGTAGCTTATTTGATTTAGTATTTAATTATAAATTATAATTCTTAGTTTATTATTTTAAATTTCTCAGTAGATTTTTTTATGCTCTCGTCAATTGAATTATGCCTCAAGTAGGTTCTGGTAATGTTCTATAATGAGAATGTTGATTACGATCTTGTAATGAACGATCGATTTATGCAGGGATCGAACGTGCAGTCGTTCAAGTCTCTTTTGCATACTTTGGATGACGTTCTACATTTGGGTCATCCTCTACTAGTTCAATGATCGTTCTCTTCTTAAAAATCTCCTTTTGTTTTTAAATTGAAGAAAATTTTGATCTTTTTCGAATTTATTCCAAAAAGTTATATGTAGTCAAACTAAAATTATTGAATCAACAGATTACTGAAAAATTTAGTTTCAACCGAAGAGTAGAATTTTCAACCAAGAAAAAAAGTTTCTCATCGAAAAATGTAACGCATAGTTGATATTTCCAACAAAGAAGATTTTTTTTATCTCAAAAAGAGTTGAACTCATAAAAAAGACCAATTTATAGAAATTGTTTGGTTTTTTTAACCGAAAATATTACCTTTCAACAAAAAAAAAGTTAATTTTTAATCAAATTGTTGCATTTTTCATCGAACGTATGAATTTTCTACTAAGAAGATTAATTTTCTAGAATATAAGACGACTTTTTAACGAAACAGTTACGTTTTCAACCAAAACATGAATCTTCAACTGAAGTTATCAATACCCAAAAGAAGAAATGAATTTGCAACAAAATAGTTAAATCCTCAAACAAATAGATGAATTTTTAACCATGGAGATT
This sequence comes from Belonocnema kinseyi, assembly GCF_010883055.1. Classification (NCBI taxonomy): domain Eukaryota; kingdom Metazoa; phylum Arthropoda; class Insecta; order Hymenoptera; family Cynipidae; genus Belonocnema; species Belonocnema kinseyi. The sequence goes on from NC_046658.1 coordinate 125,169,728, forward strand.
AATTTTTTGACAAAAAGAACAATATTTAAAGAAAAAAGTCAATTTTTAAGGAAGTAGTTCAACTTTTAGCGATATAGTAGAATTTTCAAGGAAGGAGGTAATAGTAAATATTTTTTAAAAATGTGTATTTTATATCAAAAAGAGTTAAATTCACTTTAACAAAAGACGAATTTTCAACAAAATATTTTAATCCTCCACCAAAATAAATTAAATTTCAAGCAAATAGTTGCATTTTGAACCAAAAATATGCATTTTTTACCAAAAGAGGTATATTTTCGAACATATTTTAAACTAAATTAATTTTTCTAAAACTTCGAAGTATCTTTCCAAATTAAAAAAGATTTTTTAATTTTGAAAGATTTTTTTTCTAAATTTTTAGAAATCTTTTTAAGTTATTTGAAAATATTTTCAAATGTTCTGTATCAATTAATATTTCAATATAAATAACACATTAAAAATCTTCTTAGGAATTTTAAGAAATGTTTTTTGTTTCCTTGAAACCCTTCAACGTTTTTAAAAACTTTAATATTTTTTTATAAATCTTCAAAAATTTGTGTATTGTTTAATTTTTTTTAAATCTCTTTAAATTTCACATAATTTTTATACTTCACAAATCTTTTCAAATCTTCAAAAAATTACCTTTTGTTTTAAATTTTATGAATTATCTTCAAGCATAAAATTTATTTGTGAACCTTTTTCAAGCTTCTAAATATCTCTCAAACTTACTCGAATTAAAAAATAATAATTTGGCTTTATAATATTTTTAATTATTTTTCGAAAAAGTGAATCATTCAAAATGTTTGGAAATCTTTTTCATCATTTGAAATTTTCCCATGAATCTTTAAAAAAAATTTTATTATCTTGAAAAATCTACATTTTGTTTGAAATTTGTTTGAAATCTTCTCAATATTAAAATTAATTTCAAAATTGCTAAAAACTTCTAAAATTGCACAATAATTTTTTAAGTTATTCGAAATTTTCCTACAATTTATTTAAATAGTAACTGCGATTTACAGGTTGCCGTTACTTCATCTGTTTGGTTGAAAATTCTATTATTTTCATAGGAAATGCAACTATTTGATTAAAAATGAATTATTTCGTTAAAAATTTTCATCTCCAGTTTGAAAATTCAACTTTTATGTAGAAAATTCAACACTTTGGCAGAAAATTATACAATTTCGTAAAACTTTAGACTTTTTTTGTTTAATTCAACAGTTGGAATATTCGTTTTTTAAAATTAATTTTTAAACTGAAAATATTCACTATTTAATTTATACAAAAAAAGAAAAGAATCATTTTCAGTTGAATATTCAACTCTATGGTTTAAAATTCATTTTCCTTGATTATAATTTCATATATTTGGTTGAAAATTCTATTATTTTTATAGAAAATGCAAACATTTCACTAGAAATTAACTTTTTCGTTTAAAATTCATAATTGCGGTTTAAAAATTCAACTGTTTAGTTAAAAATAATGTTCTTTTGGCTGAGGATTCAACTATTTACTTGTTAAAAAAGGGCTACAGTTGATTCATTATTTTATTTGAAAATTGATCTGTTTTGTAGAAAAATGGTCTATTTGACTTAAAAATACAACAATTTGGTAGAAAATTAAACTATTTGGTTGAAATTTCGTCTTTCTTAGCTTAATTCAACAGTTTGAATTTTTTTTCAATTCATTTTTAACTTAAATCTTGAAAATTCTATTTTTTGTTTCAAACAAATCTTTTTTAGTTGAAAATTCAACTGTTTTCTAAGTATTCTGTTGTTTTTTTTTTGGCTTAAAAATTCATCTTTTATAGTAAAAAAGTAATATTTTTTGGTTGAAAAATGAACCTTTTTTTGGTTGAAACTTCAACTATTTAGTTGTTAATGTAATCGGTTCTAAATCACAAGTCCCATGTCCCAATGTCTAAAATAATAGGATCCATAATATATAAGGTCCAAAAAAAAACATAATTTTGAATAATTAGACATTTTTCTGTAAACTCCTACTTTCGAATTTGAATCGGTGCTAAATTGTTCGTAATTATTTTATTAGATAATCTGTATTCATGACTTGATATACTGAAGACACGCGACTTCGAAGAATTCTTCAAAGTCGCAGAGACGTAAATGAAGATTCTTGTAGTCCTCGACTCTGTTCACGTATAGGACAAAAGAGACCATTTTTTTTTGTATATGATGTTTTACGTTTTAATTTAATTGAAGGACGCCCATTTGGAATTCACATTCTTTCAAACTGCTAAACGTAAAAGCAACATTAAACAAGCAGTCGCCTTATTAGCAGCGATTGACACTGTTTCGTGGCCGTGAAGAGGCTCTTTCAGTAGAAATTGTTTCAATTAAAAAAATTATTATTGTATTAGACTTATTTTATTCTATTGAATCAAAATAGATCTTATATTATTGCCTTATCAGTTAAGAGTTTTTAGAAATAATGATTAAAAAAAATTGAAGAATAATTTCAGATCAATTATAAAGAATTGAATGGATAAATTTTCATATAAGAAAATCAATTTTCAAAAACATAACAAAAAATTTGAGCAAAAAGGTGAATTATTCACCCAGAAATTTGAGCAAAAAGGTGAATTATTCACCCAGAAAGCTAATATTCACAAAGAAATGTATTTTCAATTAAATACCTCAAATTTCATGCTGAAAAGAAAATTTTTTAACAAAAAAGTTGAATTTTCAATATGAAAGTCAATTACCTGACAAATGCTCAATTTTTTAAACGAATAGTTAATTTTTAATCAACTGATTGAATTTATTACAAAAATATATAATTTTTACTAAATTCACCAAAGAGGTGAATTTTCCACCAGAAAATTGTGTTTCTACTATCAAGGATGAATTTTGAATAAAATGAAATTAAATTGAAACCAAATAGATGAATTTTCAATTTAAAAAGGTGAATTAAACAAAATATCAACAAATAATCATTTTTTCCATTAAAAAGTTGAACTTTTAACCAAACTATTGCGTTTATGACAAAAAGATGAAATTTTTAGCAGAGGAGATTTTTTTCATATTAAATAGACGAATTTTCTACAAAAAATTGAATTTTTAAAATGAAAATGTAAATTTTTAACGAAAAAGTTAATATTCAACTCAAAAATAAGAATTTTCAACAAGGAAATTTGTTTTTTAAAAAAAAGTGCATTTTTAAAATAAACAGTAAAATTTTTAATAAAATGGTGCGCAAAACAAGACGCATTTCATATGAAATAATTGGATATTTAAACGAAATTCAACCGCAAAATTATTTTTCTACCAATAAAGACGAATTTTTAATGAAATAGATGAATTTTTCAATCAAATAGATAAAATATCATTTTAAGAAGATGAATTTTCAAACAAGAAAGTTAGTTTTCTACAAAATCGTTCATTTTTCCAATGAATAATTAAATGTTTAATCAAACAGTTGCATTTATGACAAAAAGATTAAATTTGTACCAAAGGAGAGGAATGTTTTAACCAAAAAGACGAATTTTCTATGAAAGAATTGATTTTTTAAAGCGAAATATAAATTTTCAACAAAAAGTTTATTTTTTACTACATTTTTTAATTTTCAAGCTAAAAATTCCGAACAAAAAAGTTAATTTAGACCAAATAGTTGAATTTTCAATTAAAATTATAAATCTTCAATAAAAAAAAATAAATTTTCTTTTTTCACATAGTAGTTTAAATTTAATCCAAGTAGTTAATTTTTAAAGAAAAAAAAAATAATTTTCAACCAAAAATGTAATAGTCAATATTTCCACAAAAAAACGTTTTAATTTGAAAAGAGAAAGTTTCAACAAAATATATGAATTTTGTCCTATGAAAAATCAATTTTCAATCAAAAATAAATAGTTACATTTTCAACTAATAGAATTAATTTTCAACCACAAAAAAATACAGTGGAACATTTTTTAACAAAACAAAAAAAAACTTTTAACGAAGAATATTTGGATTACCTTATTGGGTTCCATTAATCAAGTAGAAAAAATAAGTTAAAAAATGAGAAAAAGGGGAATTTCGTTGAAAATAGGAAAAAAAAGAATTTTCGAAAAAGGGGCCTCTAAAAATTATTCAAATTTGTCACGTAGTTTGTAAACACCCCTCATATCTTAAGTTAATTACGTTTATGTTTATGTAAATTATGTATTATGTTTATGTTTATGTAGCACTATTTTTAGTTTTTAGTAACAGGCTTAAGTGTTCGGTATTCACGCATGATCGGCATTGCGGTTCTCGTAAATATTATATTTATTGCGCCTTCGCAGGAATTTCAGCATTTTATTTCCTGAGCGCGTTTCTGAGAATATAAGGTTTTCTAATACCAAATATCAAGGTCACGAGTTTATCTTTAAATTAAGAATTTAATTATTCTAATTAAAAATTTTAAATCTACTCAAAAATCTTAAGGCCCTGAAAAAGACATGAATTAACGATGGTCCCAGGTATTTATTTTTTGTTTTATTGTTTATCTACAGAAAATATTCCAAATTTTGGGGAACGGCAAAAAATCTATCAGGACAAGGCTTTCTGAAGATTTTGAGTTTTGCTTTGTTTAAATAATACAAATTCTTTAAATTGTAATTCAGAATTTTAAGTGGGAAGAGGGGCTTAGTGCCCTGGCGAATGCTCGACTTTACACTCTTTGCCTTCTATTTCTCTCGCTTTTTCTCTTTTTTTCACTTAAATGCGAACTAGATTAATAGAACTCATTAGGAAGAAAATTCACCTATTGTTATTGAAAAATTCATTCTTTTTTGTTGATATTTTACTATTATAGTTTTGGTTCAGAATTCATCTCGTTTGGCTTAAAATTATACTATTTGGTTGAAAATTTTATTCTTTTGTTGAAAATTCGTCTTTCAGAGTTAGACATTAAACTAATTTGGGATAAATTTGATTGCTTTTCGTTAGAAATGTATATTTTGGTATAAAAATTATTCTGTTCCGGTTAAGGATTCAACTATTTTGCTGAAAATTCGTATTTTTTTAGTTGATTTTAACTTTTTTTTTTAATTTTAAATTATGTTTTTTTTTGTTGAAATATCAACTAATAAATGTTTTGCTAAGATTTTTTTTAAACCAACTACTTGGTAGAAAGATTAACTAATTTGTAAAATAATTTTTTTTTTTGAAGATACATCATTTTGTTATTATATTCAATTATTAGATTGAAAATGAACTTTTTTGGTAAGAAATTATATTTTCGGGCTAAAAATTCTATCCTTTGCAGAGTACTCGTCTTTTCTGGTACAAAAATTCATTTGCTTTGGAAGAAATTTAATCATTTTTGTCGAAACATGCAACTGTTAGATAAAAATTCCTCTTGGGTTGAAAATGCAACTATCTCGGTAGAAATGTCATTGTTTTTGCTTAAGAAATGTATCTATTTGGTTGAAAATTAATCAGTTTCGGTTAAGGATTCAACTATTTTAGGTCGAAACTAGCATTTCTGGATAAATGAAACTGTTCTTTATTTAAATTTGAATCTCTTTCGATTGAAATATCAGCTATTATATTTTTGGTTGAGAATTCATCTTTTTTTGTTGAAAATTTTACTATTTGTTTAAAAGTTGAACCACTTTGTGAAAAATAATTAGTTTTTTTTTTGTTTGAAATTCTTTGATTTTGTTGAAATTCGTCTTCTTTGCTAGAAAATTAATCTTCTAGATACAAATTTTCATTATTTGATAAAAAAATGTATCTTTTAGGAAATTGTACAACTCATGTAAAAGTTTTAATGTAATATTATTTGGTTTTAAATTCAACTAATTTGTTAAAAATGTAATTTTTTCAAATTTAATTATTTTGTCGAAAAATTATTTTCACAGTAAAAAAATTGAACTGTCTACTTTTTAGCTTGAAAACTGATATTACTTGTTGAAAATTAGTTTTTTTAAATTGAAAATTCGTCTCTTTCGGTACAAAATATCGTTTGGTTAAAAGCACAACTATTTTGTCAAAAATAGTAAATTTCGACTTCATATTGAATTCAATATGGTACCTAAGTTAATTTTATTTACAAGAAATTGTCGGCTGTAATACTGAATGAGGATAATATTGATTGGAAGAGGAAAAGTGAAAATTGTGAAAATGCAATGGCGGTAATTAGTTTAATTTCAATTTCATTAAATTATTGAATAATTTATAAAAAATATAAAGTACAGTCTGAATTATAAAAAATTAAGGGCCAGCTCAGCTGCTAGTGTCACTTCCGGCGGTTATTATAAGACATTTGAGTTAATGACGGTTCTGGATTCGCAAGTAGCTGTTACCACGCTTTGTGATCCAGATAGTTGGATATGCTCGGTATCGTAACTTAAGTGGTCAAGCAGTAAAAGGATAATACGAGATGAAGAAAAAAGTCCCAAAGAAAAGGAAAAAGATTCGGATGCCTTTTCAAGGAGCAAACATTCCAGAACGTTTCCTTCCAATTCAAATTAAGAAAGTGAGATAAGATATGCTAAATGAGTCGCTCATTTTTTTCGTTCGAACCACGAATATAAGCTGTTTCCAATATATAAAAAGGAAAATCTAAAGTAAAAAATGTAATTAAAAACAAACAGGAAAGAAAAATTTTAATAAAAAATGAAATTATTAATTAAATGAAAAATGAAATGAAATAAAAAGATGAAATATATAATGAAATGAAGCGATAAACAAAATGAAATGATATTATTAATTAAATGAAATATGATGTTAGAAAGGAATTAAAAACTAAACGAAAAATAAAATGAAAAGTTCAGCAAAAAATAAAATGAAATATATAATAAAAAGAAGTGATATGAAAAATGGAGTAATTTGAAAATCAAGTTACATAAAAAATTAAGTGAAAAATGAGAGAAAATCTAAAATGAAGAATGAAATAAAAAATGAAATGAAATCTGAAAGTATGTATGAAATATAAAAGGAAATGAAAAATGAAATAAAAATGAAAAGAGCAAGGAAATTAAATATCTAAGTAAATGAAGTGATAATCAAAATGTAATGAAACATGAAATGATTAATGAAATTATTTAACAAATAAAAAGTGAAATAAAAATTAAAATTAAGATGAAATATATAATGAAGTGAAGTGATAAACAAAATTTAAAGAAAAGTAAAATGAAGAATTAAAAAAAATTAAATAAAATGAAAAATTAAATGAAATATATAATTAAATAAAGTAATGTGGAAAATGAGGTGATATGGAAATTAGGTGAAATGAAAAATTGAGTGCAATAAAAAATAAAGTAAAAAATAAAATGAAATAAAAACGTAGAAATTAAATTAAATGAAAAATAAAGTGCTATGCAAAAATTAGTCATATAAAAAATGAAGTGGAATGAAAAATAATATGAAAAATTAAGTGGCATAAAAAATGAGGTAATTGAAAAATGAAAACAAAAATGAAATAAAAATGAGAAGAAGAATTAAATGAAATATATTATAGAATTTAGTGATAAATGAGCTGAAATAATTAATAAATTTATCAAATAAATGAAAAATAGAAATTAAATGAAAAATGAAATATAAAATGAAGTGAGGTAATAAACAAAATGAAATGAAAAATTAAACCAAAATTAAATTAAATTAAAATTAAATCAAATATATAATGAAATGCAGTGATGTGAAAAATGAAGTGATATGAAAATCAGGTGAAGTGAAAAATAAAATTAAAAACAAAATTACAAATTGTGTGATATGGAAAATAAATAAAAAAATGAAATGATAAATGGAATCAAAAATAAAATAAAAAATTGAATGAAAGACAAAAGTAAAAATGAAATAAAGAATTAGATAAAAAATCGAATGAAAAATTAAAATCTGAGCAAAAATGAAGTGATATAAAAAATTGAGTGACACGAAAAATGAAGTAAAAAATGAAATGCAAATTAAAATGAAAAATGGAATACACAATAAAGTGCTACGTAAAAATGAAGTCATAAGATAAATGAAGTGAAATTTAAAATTTAAAATAAAATGAAAAACAAAAGTTAACAAAAATGAAAAATGAACTGATATGAAAAATCAAGTGGCATGAACATTGAAATGAAACTATAAATGAAAATAATAAAAAAATCCCAATGAGAAATGAAAAATAAAATTTAAAAAATGAATGAAAAATGAAGTGATATAAAAAATCAAGTAAAATGAAAAATGAAGTGGTAGTTTTCGTTTTGTCGTTAAGTTCGCCAAAAAGCAGAACAGAGAAAATTCTCTTCTTCCGGAATGAACAAACATGGTAAATCAAGAAAACAAAAACCGATCATCTACTTCCTTCTCAGATAAATCTTAGAATGCTTCACAACTTCGATAGTGGTGTTATCTTCATGTCGCTCATTTTTTTCGAATCGCGAATATAAGTTATTTTCAATATTATAAAAATGAAAATCTAAAGTAAAATGAACCACCCTTTAAAAAGGGGCTCTGGGAATCCTAGAAATCTCTGTTCTCCGTCTTGAGGTGTGGATAATCCGTAATATCAGGTACATTGGTATTGCGTAGACCATGACCTGGGAGGTGGTAGGACGGCCTTCGGGAATTGCAAAGAAACGAGAGGAAACTCTAAGAATCGTGGAGATGCGACGTGAGTGCAAAGATCTCTCAAGGCCGGAGGCTCGATGCTCTCATCCTTGTCTTGCTAATGAGCCTAGGACTGCTCCATAGGCTCCATTGGCTCCATAGGCTCCATTGGCTCCATTGGCTCCATAGGCTCCATTGGCTCCATTGGCTCCATTGGCTCCATTGGCTCCATTGGCTCCATAGGCTTCATATGCTCCATAGGTACTTGAACTGAAGAGTGAACCTCTACATGTGCAATCTTCATCCTTATTCCTCACCCTCTTTATGCTTCTCCTTACATCAATACATGTATAAACATACATGCATCCATGTAAAGATTGCATGTGCAAAAGGCGTTCGCGGTCTACCAGTGTACGCTATTTCAGTCTTGATAACGACGAGTTTCGTCCAATAAAACTGACAAAAGTCGTATAGTATACACCTGCCCGATGCAATGCACCGAGTCGTCCGGCACTTCGTGACATATCGCACGTGGAATCCACGCTTCGATGGAACCTAACGAGGGTTTGCTTTGCATTGCACTCTTTCCATTTCAGCTACAACTTTAATTAGCGTCACTTGTTCAAGTTCAACTTATGCTAGTATTAGGGCCTTAGGAGATGGGAGATAGCTTAAACTTATATCGACATTTGTCAAGATTAGTAGTCACTAGAGAAGAAATTGAAGGCAATTCTGCTTCCGGGTCGTGAGGTTCTGGAAGATCAATTTCTGAAGCTGCAAAAGGAAAGATACATAAGAAATTCTGCTGTTATTCTCTGTCTAGAAATTTCGCTGAAATGTTCACGGCAAAACAATTTTTTCATTCCATTCTTTACATCACTTTATAATTCATATCACTTCTTTTTTCGTATTCTTTTAATTTTTATATTTAAATTTTTTATCATCACTTTACTTTTAATGGTAATTTTGATCTTATTTTTAATTTCTTTTTTCACTTTATTTTTCAGTTTATTTTAGTTCTCATTTCACTTTATGTTTCATAGCTCTTTATTTTTCATTCCATTTTTTATTATTAATTGTAGTTTTCGTTTCACTTTATGTTTCATGGCACTTTATTTTTCATTCCGTGTTTTATTATGCATTTTATTTTTCTCTTTATTTTGTATATCGCTCCATTTTTTCTATCGCTTCATTTATCATACCACTTTATTTTTCATTGCACTTTATTTGTCGTAACACTTAATTTTCATATCACTTAATTTTTTTTCATTTTCAATTCCATTTTTAATTTTATTTTTACTTCACTTTGTATATCATTATATTTTTCATACCACTTTATTCCGTTATTAATTTCATTTTTCGTTTAATTTTCATATCATTTTTCATTTAATTTCATCTTCCATTTCACTTTTCATTTCACTTCATTTTATTCATCACTTCATTTAATTATAATTTTCACCATATGCTCCTTTTCATTTTCCATTTTACTTTTCATTTTAGATTTAATTTTATTTTTGACTTCATTGTTCATCTCATTTTTTTATTTTTCGTTAAATTTTTTATTCAATTTTGCATTCGAGATTTCATTTAATTTACACTTCATTTTTCATATCACTTATTTTTGTATGTCACTTGATTTTCATACCAGCTCATTTGATTATTCATTTTATTTTTTATTTCATTTTTCACTTCTTTTCAGATTTAATTTCATTATATTTCCAATTTAATTTTTTTTCATTATTGACCTCATTTTTTATTTTACTTTTCATTTTATTCATCACCTTATTTAATTTATATATTCCATTTCAATTTTATTTTATTTTTTATTTTATTTTTCATTTCATTTTTAATTTCATTTTAATTTCATTTCTCATTTCAGGTTTCATTTTATTATATACTTAATTTCATTTTATATTTCATTTTATGTTTAATTTAATTTTTCACTTCAGATTTCATTTCATTTGCACTTCATTTTGGCGTTATCTTTTATTTAAGATTTTTTAAATTTTCCATTTCATTTTTTATTTCATTTTAGACTTCATTTCATAATATATTTATTTCTATTTTTCTTTCCATTTTTTATTTCATTTTTAAATTTATTTTCTATTCCATTTTTAAACACATTGTTTGTTTTGCTTCTCATTTTATTTTATTTTTCATTTAACTTATATTTCATTTTCATTGCATGTTTTATTTAGTTTTAGATTTAATTTTACTTTTCACTTCATTTTTTATGTCACTCCATTTTTCTTATAACTTATTTTTTATGTTACTTGATTTTCAAATCACTTCATTCCATTATTTATTTATTGTAACATTTTATTTCATTTCGTATTTAATTTTTCATTATATATTTCATTTCATTATATATTTAATTTAATTTTTTATTTTATTTTTAATTACATCTTTAATTACATTTTTATTTCACTTTTCATTAGACCTAATCCATTTTAAATAATTTAAAATCCAACAGGTGCAACTCGTGCAAGTGCTTCAAGTACAAGTCTTTATGTAGAACAATCTTTTTGCAACAAAATAAGTTTTTTTTTCAAAGGAAATCATGCGTATTTGAATGTTAAAGTTCGTTTTTGACAAAAAGAAAACATTCCTTTCTTTAAACCTGTTTAGGTAATATTTTGCCTAATTAAGATATTTAAATTTTCTTTATAGATTCTGGCGAGGTTTAGTTTGTCTTCTTTTGAAATTCGTTGGAAAATTTTTTAATATAAAATAATTGTGTTTTGATTTTTAAAATTTTAAACTTAACAAAATAGCAACGATTTTTTTGAAAATATAAAGAACCTATTTTGACGAAAAACCCACTTTTTATTTTTTACCATTTTTTTACCACGAGAATTGTTCTCCAGAAATTAATGTTCGTATTTTGCTTACGAAATGTTGCTGATTTAAAAAAGTTATACAAGAAATACCCTTTACTATTTTGTAATATTTTGCATCGTTTGCAAGAAACATTTAAAATTAAATAAAAAAAATTCTCGTCAGTACAAAAATGATTTAGCTGGCATGATACTTATAGATTTGTTTCTTTATATGAGAAGGAATTTTTAAAAATGTTTAAAATGTAGAAATGTTGGATAAAATAAAAAAATTCATTTTCCAGGGGAATAAACATTCTATGCTTTCAAAATTCATCCGGGAAAATAAATTCTAACTTGATAAAAAAATCCCACTTTCTCTATTTTATTTTTTCTTCAATTCTTTATTATAATAAATAAGATCTTCTGTACGTTTTTTGCAGACCAAGTCATTTTTGTGACAACGTGAATTTTTGTTGTATAAAAATGCTAAAATTAAATTTAAAAATAAATCTTGTCAAAAAATGGTTATGCCCACATAAAAGATAACTGTCTAATTTGCAACGGATTCAGTCATTTCATTTTTTATATTATTTTTCCTTTTTATTTCCTTTTCTATCATTTTCAATCTCATTTATTATTTTTCGTAACTAATCCTGTGTTTTCATTACCGTGGCTATACTTATTGAGAACTTCCTCTATTCCATTCAACACTTCTTCTATAACTTCTTTTCTGTTCTGGTTAATGGAACTATATTATCCGAGAATCAAAAGATTTCAATCAGCTCTCCTTTTACTTTTACTTTTATATTATTATTTTCTTTTTCAACTTTAATAATCGATCCTTCTCTATCTAGGTTAAACAGAAATAATTATCACACGGAACATCATTGGTTGCTTCTTCTTTTAATACTTTTATCAACATTTCTCGAAGTTTTCATCAAATTTTAAAATAATAAACAATCTTTAGGATTTAATTTATATGTGAGAAATAAATTTTTCTTAGTCGTGGTAATGAGTGGTCATGCGGTTTAAAGCGTCGCCTTCATAAACCAACCATGCTTGGGGTACGAATCCCCATACCCATGGCATTTTAATGTATTTGTAATATTAATTAGTTATGTGCTTTTTCGTTATTCTAAATGGATATTGAATACCATATTTTCTAAGTGGTCTAAGTTTCATATGACTTTCATCAATTTTTTTATTTAATTAATTTGACGTAAATTAAAAACTTATATATAGCTATCAGAAAACTCACGTTCAAAAAGACAAAACTTTTAAATCATGATTTGAATTATACCTATTGAAGAATAATTATATTATAAATTATGATATAATAACATTTTTAATTAAATTAATTAAATTTCATGTAATAATTATTTCCTTTCGAATTCACGTAATTTAAATAAATCATTTTTTAGTAGCAAAAAATGCTATAGTGCATGCATGCAAATCATATTCTTCCCAAGTTCTTATGGTCGTCAAGTGCTCACCCAAACCACTTCCTGTTTCATTCGCTGCAACTATGCGTCCTGCAAGCTAATATTTCTCTTCTTAGAAAACTTAATCTTATTTTAGTACCATCATTTGTTTCTTATTCCGTTGAAGAGACTAGCGATTTGAAAAATTTTAAACATCTGTTTTATAGAAATATTATTTATTAAAAGGTCGTCACTATGCGTTCCAAAATTTAGTGCACGCATTCTTTTTAAGAATGTTTTTCAAGAGTTGTGATAAATCCGAGTTTTTATATTTATTAGTAAACCTTTGTTTATTATAGTTTTTGTGTATTAACTCTTCAATAATTATAATAAATAAGACATCACTAATTCCAAACAAACTAACAGCAATATGTTAAATTTTTGTTTAACATTTCTTGAGATTTTTACAAGTCTTATATTGTTTTAAAATATTTTTAAATTTTCTTTTAGAATTAAGGTTTTAAAATAAAAACTCATAAGAAATTTTCCCATGAATCTTAAGGAAATTTTTTTATTCCCTCGAAACCTTTCAAAATTATTAAAATGCCTCTAAACTTTGTTTTAAAATCTTTAAAAATCCACTTTTTGTTTACAATTTTTTAATGTAACATTTTCAAATTGTTTATTAGTTTTAAAAAAGATAAATTTCTAACAAAATAATTGAAGATTCAACTAAAAAAATTATTTTTCATCCAGTTGCAATTTTAATCAAAAGAGATGAACTTTTTTATCAAAACTGACCAATTTTTTATAAAAGGATTCAATTTTTTTAACTTGAAAATACGCATTTTCAACAAAATAGTTACACTTGAAACCATAATGATGAATTATGAATTATAGTATAAGAAATTGAATTTCAATCTATAGAAATAGATTTTTAAGAAAGTACATTAATTTTTACCAAATAGTTAAATTTTAAATTAAAAAAAAACATGAGTTTTCAAAAAAAATGCAATAGTCAATATTTAAACTGAAAAAAGATTTTACTCTTCAATAAAAAAGAGTTGAATTCATCCAAAAAGATGAATTTTGGACGAAATATTGAAAATTCTAACTAAACAGTTGAATTTAAAAATATGAATTACAAAAAAATAGAATCAAGTAATTTAGTTTTTTACCAAAAATATAAATTTTCAATCAAAAGCATTAATTTTCGACAAAAAGAAGACGAAATTTCATCAAAATACATAAATTTTCGGTTAAAAAATTAATTTTAAAACTAAACAAAAAACAAATTTTCAGCCATACAGTTAAATTTCCAATAAAAAAAGCCATTTAATAAATTATAGTTGAATACAATCAAACAATTGGATTTTTAACCAAAAAGATGAAATTTGCACAAATATAAGAATTTTATAATATCTTCTAAACTCGCTCGAATTATTCCAACAATTTTGAAAAATATTGGAGAATAAAGAAATAATATTAATATCTTTCAGAATTTTCGAAATTTTAAAACATTTTCTGTAAAATTAATTTTTTTAAATAAAGAATCATTGATAATTTTCCCAGAGATTAAAAAAAATCTTGAAACGTTTCAGAATCTCTAGAGAACTTCAAATTTGTTTTCAAAATCTTCAAAAACTTACATTTTGTTAGTTTGCCACATTTTGAAATGTCTTTAAATTTTTATTGAAAACTAATTTTTCAAGATATATAATTATTCATAATTTCCCCAAGAATAAACACATTCTTGATGCCTTTTAAAATTCTTTCGAAACTTCCAATTTTTTTTGAGTTCTTCAAAAACTGTAATTTTGTAAAAAATATTCCACATTTGAAAAATATATTTTAGAAATTTTTTTAAATGTTCGAAATTTTAATTTGAAAATGAATTTTTCAAAGTGAATCATCATTTATAATTTTCCCATGAATCTTTAAAAAAATTTATTAGTTTATCTTGAAAACTTTCAAAGTTCTTGAAAAACTAAACACGAGCAGGGATAATTCGAATTTGGGGATTCAAATCCTCGTACTCATGACATTTTGTAAAATCAAGTACGTCAATAATTTTATAAGATTTATGTAATGATTTCTATAATATAATGTTCATATCTGTTTGTAAGATAGTCTCTTATTATTATTTTTTATTTACTTTGCAAATAATTACCAGTTGCAAATTATAAAAAAGTAAATTGATTATCATTTAATAAAAATTCATTCAAGTGTATCTTACTCCTGAAAAGCGAATCTTACGAAGAAGAATCTACTTTTTCTACCTGAGTTAATTGGTCATGAATTCTCGTGTCCAGTCGTCCAATGACAAGTAGATTCTACTGGTCATGCCTCTTTAACTTTAAGCGGACAAAGCTTGTCACGGTCAACAAAATACGAAATGTATCACGATAAATACTACAATTTTCTTCCCTAATCTTAAACGATACCATTTAAAAAAATACATGAAAAAACTTACAGTGAGACAATTCACTAAACCAGTGTCTAATTAAGTAAAATTAGACATATTTTTCTTAATGGACAATGTACCGTTTTTAAAATATTAAAAAAATTTAATTTGGACATTTACGAGGAAACTAATCTTGAGAAAGCCTGCGAAGAAAGAAATTTGAAATATAATTTAAGTTTAAAAGCCCTGGGCAACTGAGAGACCGTTGCTGAGCAGAACTTGGCAACAGTTACAGCAATTACATCTGCAAGCCTGAGATCAGAATCACTAGGCATTCCCTGTTCTGCATAGGTATCACCATATTTTAATATGCACTTAAGCAACTCGAACAATGAGTCGTTTGATTCTTTGATAATTCTAAAAAGAAAAACAAAAATATTCTTTATAGAACGATTTAATCTTCAATAAAAGTTCTACGAGTGAAAAAAGCAAAAGAATCAAATTTATTCTTCTAAATTAAAAACGTTTATGTTTACAAGGCTTTCCAATTGAATATGATTAATTGTTAACTTTTCATTGAAAATTTATTTTCATTCAGTTTTCATTTAATTTGTTAATTTTAATTTATATGGTTTTAATTTTTGTTACGTTTTTCAATGAACTGCATGTTTTAAACTTGTATTCAGCACTAAACATTATATTTATTGATACTTAGGCTTTCATAATCCAGGGTATAAATCCTTGTTGTTATGGTCGGGTGTCCGTCTGGCCTACTTTTTTTAAGAGATGAGATTCGAAATAATATTTGAGATGAGATTCGAGACGAAATTCGAGCAGAGATTTATGAAAATATTCGAGATGAGATTCGAGAAAATAATAAGGTTCGAGACGAGTTTCGAGAGGAGGTGAGATTCAAGACGAGATTCGTGAGCAACAAATTACTAATAAAATTGTTGAATTTCCCATAAATTAGATAAATTGGTCACAAAATAGTTGAATTTTAAACCAAAAACGTAATTTTCCAACGAAGAAGAAGAGTTTTCAAATTGAAAAATGAATTTTCAAGAAAATGATACATTTTTAGTCAAGTTTTAGTTAAGTCAGAATTACCCGAATTACGAGTTAGTTACTGGGATTACATAAATTACTTCAAATTATCCGGATCACAAGTTTATTACTTGGATTTTTCGAATTACCCTAAATTACGTGAATTACCTTGGATCAGAACTGCATGACTCCAGATTACAGGCGGATTGCGGCTGATTACGAGTGAATTATTCTAAATTACATAGATTACTTCAGATTACTTGTGGATTACGTTGGATTACAAGTGGATTGTTTAGACATCGGATTATCTGAATTACTCAAAAGTGTGTGGGTTACCTTGGATTAGAACTAGATTATTCTATATTACAAGCGGATTACAAGCACATCACGATTGAATTATTATAAATTACAAAGATTACAAGCCGATTACGCTGAATTATAAGTAGATGACTTAAATTACGAGCTAGAATAAAGTGGATTGGCATCGGATTATTCTAAATTACAGGCGAATTAAACCAATTTGAAAGTAGATTGCTCTGGGTTATAGGTGTCTTACTCTGGATTACAAGTGGATTATTTGAATGATTTAAATTATCTGAATCCCTCCTTCTTATATAGATATTTGAGGAATAAAACCGAATTAATATAGATTACAAGTGGATTTATCCGGCTTAGAAGTGAATTACAGCGGATTACCTGAATTACTCCGCTTCAGGGATTACAGGTGGAATTTACCAGCATAAGAACTGAATTACTCCGAATTAAAAGTGGATTATGGCGGGCAATAAGTGGATTACTTTGAATTATTTTAATTGCTCTAGATTACAAGTGTATTAGGGTGGATCACAAGCGATTTAGTTGGAGTGCCATAATTCGTCCCAATTATGTTGGTACCAAGTAGAATACAACGGATTAGAACTAGAGTAATTTTAATTGTAAGTGAATTAATGCGATTTACAAGTGGATTACCTTGTGTTATAGGCAAATGAATTACAAGAGGATTACTCGGCTTATCAGAATTACTTCAAACTTTCTGGATTATTGTGAACTAAAACGGGATTTCTCCAGATTACAAGTAAATTACTTAGTATCAACATTAGTTTACAAGTAAATTACTCCGAATTATGTCAATTACTTCCGATAACGGCGGATTACAAGTTCGTTACTCTGAATGCCCTAAATTATTGCGTATTGCAAGTAAATTACGTCATATTACCAGTACATGGCCCAGAATTACTTAAATTAATCAAAATTACAAATGGATTACTAAAATTACAACGGATTACCAGTTTGAATGGCCGAAAGGTCCAGTTTAGATTATCTGAATTACTCCGTCTTTGATGGATCACAGGTGGAATTATTCGGATAAGAACTGGCTAACCCCCCATTAAAAGTGGATTACAAGTGCATTAGTTGGATTATCATAATTTGTTCGAATTATGTGGACCACAGGTAGAATATCGCGGATTATAACAGAAGTATTCTAGATTAAAAGTGGATTAATCCGTTTTAAAAGTGTATTACCCAGTGTTATAGGGACATTACTCTGAATTATAAGTTAAATCCTTGAATTATCTAAATTACCTACTTTGGATTACAAATGGGTTACGGCGGATTAGAAGGGTATTGCTCTGCATTACTTAGAATATTCCCGATTACAAGGTGACTACTTGGATTATTAGAATTAGTCCGAGGTATGTTCCTTACTGAGGATTATAATGGATTACTCTAAATTACATGTGGATTATACCGGTTTAAAAGTGAATTACAGCAGATTACACGCGTATTACTCTAAATTACTCAAAGTACTTCGGATTACAAGTGAATCACGTCCGATGACAGGTGGATTACTTGGAATTTCTTTAATTGTGGGTCCGGATGCAATAAGGGCACATAAAATTTTTTCGTGCGAAAACGAAGTCCCCTGGAGGCTTTAGAAAAAATTTTCGAATTTTAATT
>NC_046658.1:125187984-125201601 GCF_010883055.1 Belonocnema kinseyi
TTTGAAAATTAAAATTCGAAAATTTTTTCTAAAGCCTCCAGGGGACTTCGTTTTCGCACGAAAAAATTTTAGGTGCCCTTATTGCATCCGGACCCACAATTACTTCTGATTGCAAGTGGATTAAAAATATTAAATCGCATTACCAATTTGGATAAGCAAACAGTTCAGGTTAGATTACCTGAAGTACTCCGTTATTTATGGATGACAGATGGAATTATTCTGATTAAAACTGGTTTACCCGGACTTGAAAGTGAATTATGGCGCATTATAAACGGATTACTCGAATTACTTACTATGGTCTAGATTACAAGTGGATAACAAGCACATTATTTTCATTAACATGACTCGTCTGAATTTTTTAGATTGCAGGTAGAATACACCGGATTCGACCAGCAGTATTCTATATTACAAGTGGATTAATTCGATTGAAATGTGTATTACTCTGTGTTGTAGGCAGATTACTCTGGATTACAAGTGGATGAATCCTATTATCTGAATAATTCCAAATGATGTGGCTTATTGTGGATTACACCCGATTAAGAGTGGATTACTTTGGAATGCAAGTGAATTACGTCAGAATACAGGTGGATTACTTCGAGTTATTTTAATTAATTTCGATTACAAGTAGGTTACTCACATTACAACGGATTATCAGTTCGAATAACCGAACAGTTCAGGTTAGAGTACCTGAATTACTCCGTTTTTTACAGATTACAGGTTGAACGAAACGGATTAGAACTTTATTACCCCGGGTTAAAAGTGGATTATGGCACATTACAGGTGGATCAGTCTGAATTGCTTAACTTACTCTAGATTACAAGTAGATAACAAGTAGATAACAAGTAGATTACAAGTAAATTAGTTAGATTGCCAGAACTCGTCTGAATGTTGGGGATTACAGGTAGAATAGACCGAATTAGAACTGTAGTGCTCTGGATTACAAGTGGATTAATTCGAATTACAAGTGTATTACCCTATATGTTATAGGAAGATTAGTCTGGATTACAAGCGGATTACTCGCATTATGTGATTGACTCCAAATTATATAGATTATTGTGTATTATAACTGGATTGCTTCATAATACGAGTGGATAACTTTGGACTACAAGTAGATTACGGCGGATTACAAATGTATTACTCTGAATTACTTAGATTACCCCCGATTTCAAGCGGATTACTTGAATTACCAGAATTAGTCTAAAATATGTGGATTCGCGAGGATTATAACTGGATTACTCTAGGTTACAAGTGGAGAACTCCAGTTTAAAAGTAAATTACGGCAGATTACACGTGTACTACTCTAAATCCCTGGAATTACTGCGGATTACAAGTGAATTAAGTTAGATAAACAAGTGGATTATTTCGAATTATTTTAGTTACTCCCGATTACAAGTAGATTACTCATATTACAACGGATTACCAGAACGGTGCAGCGGATTACCAGAGTTATTTCCTCCTCGGGACCTACTTCGCCTATTTTCGCTATCGAAGGTATTTCCTTTTCAGAACTTTATCTTGATTATCTGCTCTAAGTTCCGTATCTAATGTAGGATGGTTGTAGTAAAACTCAGAATGGAAAGCATACAAAGTTGTTAAACAGGTGTAAGTGGAGCTGATTGCTTGCATCGGTTTAATTCTCTTATAAATCGCGATGGATCTGCTGATCATCACAGGTTCAGCTCGAATCCCGTAGGAAGCTATTCTCGCGTGAAGAATGTTTCTGGTGCTTGAGTCTCGATAGTAAATTTAAATGTGACTCGTGGTTCTCATGGGCTTGCTATTAATGTTAAACCTGGGGGAACCGTTAGAGTGTGCTGAGCCTTTTGACCATACATCACATCTGCCGATCCATGAATGGATATAATATATGTAAGTACATAGTCGCATGGTTTATCCTACTAGCTATGCCTACACGAAATTCTTCTAAGCTCTAAAGCGCCGACCGAGCACCTGGTCAGATAACAGGTGCGATAAGGTGATTTATCTCGATTTAAAGATGACCCAAGTGAGGGTATTGTTAACTCCCTGTGGACTTCTGCAACGTAAGAGCTGGGGCAAGAGCTACCAGGCAACATTGACCTTGTGTATGAACTGGTATGAATGCAATCCTACCAGAGGGTAATATCCCGAGCACCGATGCATCTACAAGGTGTAATTAGATCCAAGAGCCAACCAGCTTCTAACTTTCCTATCCTTCCTACCGGCATTATTAACTTTATGTGAGTATTCTCGCAAACATGCTGGAGTCATCGCTAGTTATTCGCTCTCTTTGAAATTACCTCATCGAAACTATTTTGTGACTAACTTAATAGTTGATCCACTTTTCTGCCTAGTTTAGAAGTTTTTAGTTAGGAGAATTTTAATTGACGATAAATACAGCAGAGACAAGGGGTCCGTGTGGGAAACCCTTCTGGCCTGGGCCTAGCCAAAAGTATAACTTTTTTTTTGTTAGACCCAGGCGAGACCATCTGGTCAGCTGCTAGTTATCGGCTGGTTAGCCACTAATTGAAGGTTATCAGCTGATCAGAGCCAAATATTTACCAGAACAGTTTGTCAAGACGATAAAAAAAAATTCTGGTTTTATTATTGTGATTGTCTTGTTTTCTATCATTATAACCCTGAAAATTTTTCGATATTTGTAAACAAAAATTTCTGATCGAAGTTAGAACTTTTTTTTGCAATTGCTAGCTCATCAGCGCCAGTGCGCCAGAACAGATCTTCCAGATCGAACTTAGGATATTTGTTCTTGGCTAGCTGATCAGCACCAAATCTGGGTCAGACGAGAATGGCAAGGCAACACGAAAAAAAATTCCAGTTTTGATATTGTGCATTTATTATTTTCTATCAGGTGAGACATCCTGTAACTTTTTCAATATATGTTCTAAGATAGCTGAGCAGCGCCAGTCCTGGGCCAGATCAGACACCAAACTGCCATGAAATTTTTCCACACCGGGGGATTCACACGTAAACCCCAGGACGAGGGGGAAAAAAATTCAAAAATTTATGTCCAGTGGAAGTGGATTACGGGGCATTATATGGGATTAGCCTAGATTACTTCTATATGCACAATTATTCTGGATTATCTAAGAGAACTCTCGATTGAATGGGCTCTGGATTACATAAAATTTTGGTGCATTACTCTGCCTAAACTAGACTCACGCAAATTTTCAACCAAAAAGGATTACTTTTTGCAAAAATTGTTAAATTTTCAACCAAGAAGAATAACTTTCAACCGGAAAAGATAAAGTTTGAACAAAATACATGAGTTTTCAAAAAAGTAGTTTACAACTAAAGTAAATAAATTTGCAAACAAAAGCCAGAATGTTCAAGGAACTGTTAATAGTTTCAACCAAAGAGATGAATTTTCACCTAAAAGAATGAATCTTCGAATTCAAATATGCAGTTTAATTTTCAAACAAAGAGATAAATTTTAAACTAAAATGAAGAATTTTCAAACAGATAGTTGCATTTTCAACTAAAAAAATGTATTTTCAACCAAGAACATTAATTTTTTACCGGAAAAGATGAATGTTCTACAAAACACATGAATTTTTAACAAAATAGTTGAATTTCTAACTATGAAAGACTCATTTTTAATACAAAATGCAATAGTTCTATTTTTAATTAAAAAACTTAATTTTTTACTAAAAAAAATTTTTCTTTAAAATAGTTCAACTGTAAACGTAAGGGATGAATTTATAAATTATATGAAACATTTTTAGTCAAATAATTTAATTTGCAACTAAAAATTGATTAGTTCAATTTAAAATAAAAACTTAATTTTTAAATAACTAGTTCAATTTTCAATGAATTTTAAACGAAAATTGAGAATTTGCAATACAAAATGATGTATTTGATTTTTTAGTTAAGGAAATGATTTTTTAATATAATAGTAACATTTTTCATCAAAATAGTTTAATTTTCCACCAGATAGTTGAGTTTAAAAAAATGGTTTATTTTTTTAAAGAAAAAGTTGAATTTTTAAGCAAGAATCTCAATTATCTACCAAAAATTCAACAAAGCACAGAAATATAATTTGGTGTTAACTGTTTTTTTTCTACTAGTCTACAATAAATATTTTAATTAGATTATAAATTTTAATTAATTTTTTACATTTATATTTTTTCAAACCTTAAAAATGAAAATTAATATTGAAAAAATATTGATTTTAGACCAGTAGACAAAAAACAATTAACAAAAAATTATTGAATACATGTATCTGGTCAAAAATCATAATATGTCAATTTTTACTGCGGATTAATTTTTACCACATAGTTGCGTATTTAACTAAAATCATGAATTTCGGGAAAAATCCTGTTAGCAATTGCGAAACTTCTGGGTAAAAAGTAGAATTTTTCTAGAAGTGTTGTCCTAAAAATTATATTTTTCTTTTTGAATATTCTTGGAATTTTGGATGACAAGTTACAATTACAATAAAGTCTTTCTATACTTATAAAAAAGTTTTTTTTCCAGTACTTTTACCTTCAAAAAAATGTCCTGCTGAAATTTAAGTGGGGCTTTTCTAAGTACTTTCGTCCCAATAAGTTCTTCATCATCAGGTACTTTGAACTTTGTGTCAACTTAGTCCTATTTCCTGTTTTAGGAATTCTGATACTTCAGTTCAATTTTAGTTGTATTTTTTGGGACTCGAAATGTTTATTAAGATTTTTTTGTTGCTCAAAGACACAGTACTGTGCACAAGTAGTGCACAAAATATTCTCAAACCTATAGTAATAATGTAATAATAATAAACCTGTAGTAATAATCTGCGGGACCGTTGAACCTAACTGTCAGCCATTGTAGTGTCCGCCACTAGACAAAAAGAAAAGTCATCAAAAAGGAAGTCTTGGGTTCCAGCAGTTCTGAAGAAAGGACTCTAATTAGCTTTTAAACCGTGTAGATTTTTCTATTCTTTTCAATCTATACCTTCCAGGTTAATTTTATTTTTAAAAACCAAACCCCTGAGAAAGAATCCATGGAAATATCCTTTTCGCCTAAAAGAAGCACCAGATTTGTACATAGATGTTACCCTTTAACGCTTTTCAAATTTTTTAAACAGAGCCAGCAGCGTAACCAGGAATTTTTTCGCGAGAGGCTTCAATTTATTTTGGAGGGGGCTTCGGGTTCAGGTTCAGGCAAAGAGCGGGTGAAAAAGGAATTGAATAATAAAAATACTTAGTTTCGGGGGGTGGCGGCTTGAGCCCCCCAGAACCTCCCCCTGGCTACGCCGCTGAATAGAGCACACTGGAAAGTAGTTGAGTTTTGAATTAAGGAGTTGAATTTTCGAGCCAAAAAGATTTTTTAGGAGAGTCGATTCTTTAATCTGAAAAATTTAATTTTCGACATGAAAGTTCATTTTCAGCTAAGAGAGGGAAATTTTTAAACAAGAAAGATTACTTTTTTAGAATAAAAGATATATTTTTATTCCAAAAAGACGAATTTTCAACAAAACAGTGTGATTTTTGTCCGAAGAAGATGAATTGAAACAAAATTGTTGAATTTTCAAAAAAATGAAATAAAATACAAAACAAGAAAATAATTAAGATTTTGTCAAAATAGCTGAATTTATAACTACCAAGATAAATTTTCAACAAATTAATTGATTTTTCAATTAAACAGTTGAATTTAGAACTGAAAAGTATAATTTTTGGACAAAAAATAGATAAGTTGAATTTGCAGTTAAAAAAACTAATTATTAGCCAAAAAAAACAATGAATTATCGTTGGATTCATGGTTTTATTTTCAGGAATTCTATACAATAACGAAAAGGACGAATTTTTAACAAGATTTAGAATTCGTTGACAAAATAGAAAAGTTCTAAAGCTAAAAACCCGACGTTTTTAGAAAGCAATTGACTTAAACAAGACCAGACGAATTTTCAATAAAAAAGTTAATTTTCAATGGGTAAAGATGTTTTTTTAACAAAATAGTTGAATTTTCAACTAAAAGAGAAAGTTTTTAAACCGGAAATGGAATCTTTACATTTTCAGTTTTAAAAAAATTGCTGAATTAAAAGAAAATGTTTTCAACCTTTTGAATTCAACTGAAATGGATGAATTTTCAACAAAATAGTTGAATCCTCAACCAAAATGATGAATTTAAACAAACAGCACTAATTTTCTATCCAAATAGATGAATTTTGAACAAAATGCATGAATTTTTCAGCGAATAATTCAATTCTCAACTCCTAAAGGTAATTTTTTAAAGCAAACATGAAATAACTACATTTTCGAATTAAAAAGTTATGTTCAACTAAAAAAAAAACGAATTTGCAAAAGAGTAATTAAATTCTCGAATTAGTGGTTTAATTTTCTACCAAAGTAGATACATTTTTAGTTAAGAATATAAATTTTTACCAAAAAATACAAAAAATACTAAACATCTAAATTTTCGTCAAAAAAATGTATTTACGACCAAATAGTAGAATTTTCAACCAAAAGAAGGAGTCTTCTTCTTCTTCTTGAAAAAAAATCTTTACAAATTATTTCAACTTTCAACGAAATATTTGTTTTTACAATAAAAAAATTAATTCTCAACATAACATGTAATAGTTAATATTTCAACAGTAAAAGATTTTATTTTTGATCAAAAACAATTGACTTAAAACAAAAAATTAATTTTTCCAACCAAATAGACGAATTTTCAAACAGAAAAGTTGAAATTTCAATTAAAAAAGATAAATTTTAAACTAAAAATGGAATAGTTAAATTTTCAGTTAGAAAAATAAATTGATGAATAAAATTCTCGGCTGATTTAATTCAACTGAAATAGACGAATTTTCAACAAAATAGTTGAATCCTCAATAAAAATTATGAATTTTCAAAGAAAAAAAAATTAATTTTCTATCCGAATAAGCGGATTTTGAACAAAATACATGCATGTTTGACTAAGTAGTACAATTCTCACTCCTAAAGGAAATGTTTTCAACCAAAAAAGAATAACTATAGTTTCAGATTAAAAATGTTAGTTTTGAACAATGCAAAAAAAAAATAATTTTTAACAAAAAGAAAACAAGTTTTCAACCAAATAGTTCAATTTTCGAAAAAATAGTTCAATTTTCTACCTAAGTGGTTCAATTTTGAACAAAAATATGAATTTTCAACAAGAAAGATAATTTTCAACCAATTAATTAAATTTTTCACCAAATTGTCGAATTTTCAAGCCAAATATATGAATTCTCTACAAAACACCTGAATTTTCATCTACAAAGGTAATATACGGCACAAATAGTGGAATTTGTAACTGAAATGAATAATCTTCTCAAACACAATAATAATATTTAACAAAGTATTTCACCTTTAAACCAAATAGTTGATTTTTCCACCTTAAAAAGGAATTCTAAATAAAACATGTAGTACTTAAAATTCCAACAAAAAATTATTTCAATTTTTAATAAAAAACTGTTGAATTAAACCAAAAAAATTAAAACATTTTTACAACCTCGTACACAAATTTTCAAACAGAATTCTTGAGTTTTTAATTTAAAAATATGAATTGTCAACCTAAT
The DNA here is from genome assembly GCF_010883055.1 of Belonocnema kinseyi. Classification (NCBI taxonomy): domain Eukaryota; kingdom Metazoa; phylum Arthropoda; class Insecta; order Hymenoptera; family Cynipidae; genus Belonocnema; species Belonocnema kinseyi. The sequence continues at coordinate 125,195,492 of NC_046658.1, forward strand.
AGTTGAATTTTAAACTAAAAAAAACTAATTTCGAACCAAAATTTTAAATAAAATAGTTAAATTTTTAATCCTGGAATATTTATTAAAAATAATCTTAAAGATTTTAGGATATTTTTAAATATTACAAGTAATTTCAATAGTTTCTAAGAAATTTGAAAGTATTTCCAAGATTTAGGGGTGTTTCAAAAGATTTCAAGGGATTTTCAAGAGCTTAAACAAATTTCTAGGTATTGCCAAAATTGTAAATGTACTGGAAATATTTTAGGAAATTTATAAGAGTTAAATCAATTTTGAGGCGGGAGAATTTTTTTTCTTGAAATAAATAGCATTTTTCTGGGTGTGCATACTTTTCTGGTAATATTTTTTCTCATCCTTTGTTGTTTCCGAAAAAAGGTGAAAATTTGATTTTTTGCAAAGAAACATTATCCTGGTCACAAAAAATTGTTTAGCCCGCATAAAAGTCACACGATGTCTTTCTTATTTAAAAAGAATTTAACAAAAATTGGCAACAAATTTTGTTGTTGTTATTGTTGCAAAAGTAGAATTTTTACATTTTCAAATAATTCACTGTTATTTTGTAATTTAAAAAAAAGAACTAGAAAGAATGTTGGATTAGGTCAAAATTCAAAAGCTCGTTACTTTGTCACAATATTTTTTTCTTAAGTCGAAAAAATACATTTCGCCTCATTTATTCTGAAAAAATTTTTGATCGTGAAGATATTCTGTGTAAAGCCTTATCTGATTTGAAATTAATACAGACATTGAATTGTATTGATTTTTGCAGACAATTTTCTATTTTTAAAACCTTCTTATATTTTTATTTATTGTTTCTAAAGTGAATGAAAATATCCCCAAGTTGAGAATTATTCTATTTTTCAGGTCATTCTCAATCCACTGATTAATTTCGCCTGTCTTTTTTGCATGATTTATTTTTTTCAAATAAAAAAAAATTGCTAACGGCCTTATTTTTTACTTATCCTTTTATCATCTGGGTTTCTAGGACTGTTCGGAATGCCTAACGGATGTTTACAAACTTTGATGAAAAGTCAAGTTCCTGTATTCTCTTGACAAATTGCATAACGTTATCGAAGTTATCAGGTTTTGTCACGCCATAGTTGTTCACGCGTAACATTCAAATCGGTTTTCATTCAGGACTTGATGCGGAACTACCGATACATTACGGTAGAATCCTAAGGATATTTATGACCGTTATACATTTTTTGCCCATAAATACGTTTACGAAAAAATAATTCACGAGATTTACAAAAACCGTTTCCTCGGAGTCATTTCCTCTTGAGATTTTTATTTCCTTGCTGGCCAAATTGAGTAGTGTTACTAATCCCAATTTTTACGGCACCCCAACGAGTCCAGGTATCTTGTAGGAAAAAAGGTGTATTTTTTGTCTAAGACGGTTTAATTAGCAATCTTGATTAAAATTCTCAATAAGCTACAAATGAAGAGTAAGCTTCCTGGAAGTATTTTTGAAAATAGTCCCGGAAATTGTCCGAAACTGTTCCGAAAATCCAGGAACCGATTAATAGCAGAAATATACCTAAAGTAATAATGTATTATTTTAATTTATTAACACCTGCAGAATCCTAACTATTAATTAAGTTAAATTAATTTTTTATGTACATAAGTATTTGAAATTAATGACAGCAGTCTTGTAGGGTGTCTCCCCTAACTAATCAAAATCTGAAATTTGCATCTGCACTTTGGGAACTGTTAATTGTAAAGAATTTTTAAAAATATTTAATAACATAGAAGTAATTTTCAGTGTAAAAAATACAAAAAACAATGATCTAGCTAAGATAGGCCATGATTTATGACTACCTAAAGTTGACCCATTTTTTACCCATTTGTCAGAACAAATTACTTGTGTCCAGTTTATTTCGAGATAACTCTGTTTTGAATGAAGGACACCAGAGGAAAAATTGTAGAGCAGAAGTTTTTTTGTAAATTCACAGGTAATTTTTCAACCATTTAAAAACAAATACAATTAATTTCATAGAATTTAAAAAGCAAATCTAACTGTTATTGATTGAAAGTTAATTTTATTTTGGCTAAAAAGTTTCGTTAAAAATTCTATTTGGTTGAAAATTTAATTATTTAGGTGGCAATGTAACTATTTTGTTACAAAGTCATATTCTTTGGTCAGAAATTTAAATAACTGGTTGAAAGTTATTCTATTTTGTTAAAAATTCGTTTCATTTTTTGTTGCAAATTATTTTTTTTACTCTTAGTTTACCTATTCTATTTTTGACTGAAATTGCTTTTTTAGTTGAAAATTCATGTGCTTGGTTTCATTTTAGTTGACAGTTCATCTCTTTGGTTGACATTTTAAATAATTTGCTAAAAACTCGTTTAAGAAAAAATTAGTCTTTTGGTTAACAAATGATATTTTCTGGTAGAAAATTGGTCTTTTTTGATAGAAAATGAACCTCTTGGTCAAAAATTCATCCGTTTTTTTGAAAAATGCAACTGCTTGGTTGAAAATTAATCTCCTGTGATTGAAGATGCAACTTGTTGGTTGAAAATTCTTCTCTTTTTTCTTCCATTCAATTTTTTTTATTTTAAACAAAGGTATTTTTTAATAATATTAACTATGACATGTTTTATTGAGGATTCATTTTTTGTTTGTTTGTTTAAAGTTGACCTATTATTTGTAAGAAATTCCTTTTTTTGTTGTTGAAGATTCTTAGTTCTAGGTGAATATTCGTGTATTTGGTCGTGAATTAACTTTTTTGTTGCAAATTTAAATTTTTTGTTTCTAAATTAAACTGTTTTATAATTCCTCTTTTAGGTTTGAAACTTCAAAACTTTGGTAGAAAATTAGGCTACTTAGTCGAGAAGTAAATTTTTTGTTGAAAATTGATATTTTTGATTAACAATTAAACTAATTCGGTAGAAAATTAAATACATAGTTAAAATTTAAATTATATTTATTTGAAAATTTTAACCATAATGTTGAAAATCGATTTTTTTTGTAAATTAATTTTTTATCTGCAAATGTAGCTAATCCATTTTTGGTTGAAAGTTTTTCCTTTATAACTTGAAAATTTAACTGTTAGGTAGAAAATTGATCTAATTTGCTCAAAATTCGTCTATTTAAACAAAAAATTAACCTCGTTTGTTGAAAATTCATCATTGCCGTTAGGGATTTGAAATTTTTTGTAAAAAATTGATTTTTTTTTAAATTTTAATTCAACTGCTTGAAAATTCGTCAATTTTGGTTGAAAATCAGTTTTTTAACTGAAAATTTAACGCATTATATTTCAGGTAGAACATTCAATTATATCGTTAAAAAATCACTTTTCTGTGTTGAAAAATAACTTCCTTGTTCAAAGTTCTTCTTCTTTGTTCTAAAATTCACTTCTGATTAAAAGTTGGTTGGAGAAATAATTTTCCTTATTGAAAATCGTCTTTTTTTGTTAGAAAATTAATTGTTGGTTAAAAATACATCCTTTTTGGATAAAAATGCCAAATGTCTTTTCTTATCAATCCAAATGGTTTTGATTTAAATTAAAATCATTTTTTTTAAATATCAGCGATTACACTTTTGATTGAAAATTCATCTTTTTATGTTGTAAACTCAAGTTCTTGATTTTAAGCTATGGAAAAATTTCTTTTTTGGATTAAAGATGTCATTTTCGTTAAAAATTCCATTTGGTCAAAAATAAGCATCTTTTTTAAAAAATTCACATTTTCGGGTTGAGAATTCAGTTGTTTTGTAGAAAATTCCTGTGTTTCGCTTGAACATGAAAAAATTTGGTAAAAAATTAAACTACTTAATTGAAAATTAACAGTTTTTTTAACGTCCATGTTTTTAAATGAAAACGAATAAAATGTTTGTAGAAAATTCAAATATTAAAAAAAATTAAACTATTTATTTGAAAACTTAACTACTTGGTAAAGATTTATTCAACTGTTTTGGGGAGAACTTATATTTCTTTTTTTTAATTTAAATATTCCATTGAAAATTAAACTATTTTGGTAGATACTTCAAATTTGGTTTTGATTTTGTAAATTCAATTATTTTGTGTAAATTTCCTGGTAGAAAATTAATTTTACTTTTTTTAAATTTCATTGAAATTTGAAAATTCAACTTTTTTGGTAGAAAATTCGACTATTAAAAAAATTAAAATTTTCATTCAAAAAATTAACTATTTATTAAAAAAAAAAATTTATATTAAAAATAATTTATTTAACTGAAAATGTAACTACTTCATTTTTGGTTTGAAATTGATCTTTTTCAGTTCAAAACTTATCTTTCTTACTTAAAAATTGAACTATTTTAGCAAAAGGTTCAACTATTTTGTTACAAATGAAACTATTTATTTGAAAAATTAACCATTTAGGAGGCAATTAACTTTTTTGTGGAAAATTTATGTGGTCGCTTAGAAAATTTAAATGTTTTGTGGAAAGCTCATCTTTTTAAGTTGAAAATTCAACTATTTAGTGTCGGATTGTAAATTCTACTATTTTGTGAAAAATGCAAGGATTCTGCTGAAAATTCATCTTTTGCGTTAAAAAGTTACTACTTTTTTTAAAACTTTATCTATTTGGCTACGGATTTAACTGTTTGGTTAAAAATTTACACTGTTGGTTTAATTTAACTGGTCGAAAAATCGTTTTTTTTGTTGTTGAAAATTTAACTATTTATTTGACAAATTAACTACTTGGCAGAAAATTATATTTTTTGTTGAAAATTTAGTATCAGGTGGAAAATTCTTCTATCTTGGACGAAAATCGACCCTCTTCTTAATTGAACACCATGAAAATTGAAAGACTTTCGGTTTAAAATTGAAAGCGGGGAGAATCGCTTAAATGGGTAAAAATAGAGACGTTGGGATGAAAATAAAAGTTGATTGAGACATAAAGTAATTTTTTTGTATCTAAACGAGAAAGTCAATTGTGAACCTGCCCTAAGATTGTAAGTGGCAAGAAGAACAAGGTTCCCACAGTGCGGCTCTTCTAAGCGTGCAAACTGCAGGTCGTATGTTGACTTATCCACACCTGTGCCGCCTCTGCCTTATCCGCAGTGGCAGTCTTTACTTCTTTTATAGCTCTCAGTGGTTTAACTACATTTTTTCGAAAGGGAGATGGAATCTCTAAACAGCAATTATCACAACGTTCCAAGTCTTCCATTGCCGTTGTCTAATATTCTCATGAAGTCCAATTACTCTTAATTAAAATTAAAAAAAAAAAATGGGAAAAAAAGAGCCGAAACAAGGTAACCATAATGAAAAACATGTGCAAATTGTAATAATATTTCCAGTGCCCTAGCAATTTTTGCAATTAAGAAAAAAAACAAAAAAATTTTGGACAAGGAAAAACGTAGGGGATGACTGAAAATCCCGAAAAGTGAAATTCCCAAATTGGAAAATTCCAGAACAACAAAATTCCTCAATAATAAAATTCCTGACAGAGTTTATAATATTACTGAATATGAAAATTTCAAAATAATAAAATTTACGAATTTAAGCAATTAAATTTTTTATGAACATTATTTATTTATTAATAGTATTATTAATAAATAAATAATATTCGTCAAAAATTTAATTTCTCAATATAATAATAATATGTAATAATTATCCAATATTTCGATCAAAACAGTTATTATTAATGTTTGAAATTTCTAAAATTATTGTTTGAATTGAAAATAACATTTTATAATTCGGCAATACATAATTTAGGAATCTTAAATTTTGGTGATATGTATTATAAATTGTCGCGAAATTTTTTCGGGAGTTTCCAATTCGGGAATCTTATTATTCGGGAATTTTATCATTCGGAACGTTTATTCTTTAAGAATTTTCAAATTAGGTAATATTATAAAATTTCGGGAATTTTATTATTCGGAAATTTTATTATTCAGGAATTATCCAATTCGGGAATTAAATTATTCGAGAATTTTTCAATTAGGGAATTTTATTATTCGGGAATTTTCCAGTGTCTGGGATTTTATTTCTCCGGATTTTTCAGTCGTTCCAAAACCAGACCAGTTTTTTTTTGTGGGACGACTCAAGAATCCCGACAGGGGCCGTGCATACATTAAGTAAATTCTTTAGGGGAAGGGGGGTAAGTCAACCATTTTTCTATACTGTCTT
>NC_046658.1:125201611-125208225 GCF_010883055.1 Belonocnema kinseyi
TCAAACATGTTTCTCACGTACTATATTTTCAAGTCTGTAAATCACTAAAAACAATAAAAATTTTGTTATTCAATATGAACAAAAAATAATATTCTTTAAATAGATATTTGTCAGCCAATATTTGCTAAGCAAAATGTCCAGTTTTTTCTACTTAAATGCGAAATGAATTGAAAATTCAAATTGAAAGTTCATTCTTTTCGGTTAAGAAGACTATTATAAAATTTCAAGATAAAACTTTACCTTTTGGGTTAAAAATGGTGTCATTGGGTTTAAAATTAAATAATTTGGTTGGAAAGCCAACCTTTTTAGTTAAAATTTTTTTTTAGCCAAAAACGTTTTTTTTTGTTACAAATTTATTAATTTTGTTGAACATTCATCCTTTCGGGGTGAAAACTAATCTCTTTGCAGAAATTTCATCTTTTTTTTAATGCATCTGTGAACTAAACACGTTTTTTTGTTTGTTTGAAAATTAATGTTTTTAGGTTGAAAATACAGTTATATGATTAAAAGTTTAACGGCTTCCCTTCAAATTAATTTTCGTGTTGAAGATTCATCATTTTAGTGGAAAATCGATGTCTTTGGTTCATTTTTTTAAAAGAAAATTTAATTACTTGGTTAAAAATGCAACTGTTTAAAAGAAAATTGATCTTTTTCGGAGGAACTTCCACTGAAAATTTAACTTTTCTATTTTTGGTTAAAAATGAATCTTTCTGGTTTAAAAATTCAACTACATGGTTAAAAATTGATGTACTACGTTGAAAAGTTGTCTTTTTGGTAGAAAATTAATCGCCTTCATTGAAAATTTAAGTAATTCGTGAAAAGTTATTTTTCTGGCACAGAATGTGTATTTTTTAGTAGAAAATTAATCTTCTTTGTTGAAAATTAATCTTTTTGGCTGGAGTTGATCTTTTGGGCGGTCTCGTGTAATTTAAGAAAAAACTAAACATTTCAGAAATTTCTGCTGTTAGGAGTTTAATAAATCACAATTTGTGAAGCTTGTCAGAAATTTATTTATTTTTTTTATTTTTAAGCTGGGAATTGTACGTACTCAAATAAAGGTCTGGTTAATTTAACCAGAATTCTGGATACTCTAACCAGAAAAATAGTAAGGGCATATTTAACTAGAACTCTGGTCAATTTAACTTTTTTTTAAATCTTTCATTAGTCCCCGTTTAGTCAGTTTCTAGAAAAACTTATTAAATATTGGAAATTCGAATATTTATTATAATTAATGTTCAGATTGCATCATTTTCCAAGGCAAAATGCACCGTGTCCAATTTTCCAAATAATAAATTTGTTGAAAGAATATTTTCTCTTTTTTAATACTTTTTACGATAACCGAATTTCAAAGAACTTTCGGCTAAAATAGAAAAATTTATATGATTTTCGATATTTGTACTCTTTAAATTTGTTTCAAAAATAAAAAAACTCACCTGTATCATATAGAATTCCACCATTAATATTACTTTAAAATCGTCGGGTCTGAATTCAGTAAAATTTATCAGAATTAAAGAAAAGTGTGCCTGGTTTTAAATAAAATTTGTCTAAATTTAGCTCTCAATAATCAAATTCAGATAATGAGATATTAAATTATTCGATCAAAGTTTCCTCAATACAGAAATATTTTACAAATTTAGAAAAACCAGTTTCACCGGGATTCAAGAAAAGTATGCCTGATTTGAAGGGAAGTTTGGCTGAATTTAAGATTCAATACTGAAATTCAAATTATCTGGTCTTAAACGGCTAATACAATATTGTTTAAATCCAGACATACTTGATTAATTAAAACGAACGCAAATTCAATTTAAATGTCTGGCACTAAATTAATAAAAATTAACCTAGATTTAAGACAAATGTAATTTTAAATCAAATTTGGCTGAATTTAAGACTCAATGTTCAAGTTCATATAATATGGTCTTAAATTGCTAAAACAGTGTTGCTTGAGTCCAGAAAACTTTTGCTGATCTTAAGACAAACCACTTGTTTTCACTTTGCGTTTTGGCTTATATACCCTTTTCTATTTATGGTCTCAATTTCTGAAAACTGTTATTGATTTTCAATTAACTCTCCAACATTAATTTAATTGAAAAAAAGTCTTAAATGAAGGAAGGACTACAATCACCAATTGCAATCTTCTTCAATCCTTCTTTTTCTTTTGATCGAGTCTGTTGAATGAATCTTACAAGATTGCGTGCAGTTAAGAATCAAGATCGCGCATCCTCTCTCAGCGATCATCAATGCAATTTCGCTTCTCGAGGTCGACATTGAAAATAAAAGAACTTCGATCATTTGAATAATTAGGATCGCAGTTTGACGAAGGCCCTTGCGTGATTATTATTCTTTATAGTCTCCGAGGCTCTTTTATATGTAATAAAAGTACAATCTTATTTTTACATTCAAGGAGATTCCATACAGAAGTTTCAAGATAAAAATGTCATATGATTCTGAAAAAATCAGAGCAGACTGACATTGGCATTATAAATTATAGTGTCAAAGTGGGCGTTTCTTACTCCATATTTCATCTATTTTTCTTACTAATCGACTCAACATTCATTTGATCCTTATTCACAAGGATATTGAATTATCTTTTAAGTAAATAAGTATAAATTTTGTTTAAATCCAGTTTGCTATAAATAAATAATAGTATTCGGAACACGTCTTTTCGGAACCTTGGTTAGTAATATTAATAATAATAAGAATATTCCATTCACTGATATGATATATAAATCAAAATATAATTGGTGACGATAAATGATTATGAAATGCACCTTGTCATATAATAAATAATTCCCCCAAAGGTATAATAGTTTGAATAAAAGGAAAACAGGTTTCGTTCAGAAATAGCTTTACAATGCTGGTGTGGATTAATTAAAAGATAGGGTTATGTATCAAAGAGCCGTTGTAAACTGGTGCTTGGTAAGAGCTTAAGGTTAAATTAAGGAGAGATGTACAACTTGTAGGCCGATTAATTAAGGTTCGACCAAAATGGACGATCCTCGTTATAAAGAGGCTGGGTCGGTAGCCTTGGTCGTTTCTAGTTCAAGTTGAAATTCCTGATGCATTATCATATCTGGAGTTGTTTGGTATTCTGAGCGAAGTGTGCCAGCTGAATAACAGTACTACACATAGTGTTGAGGAACGGTCCACCAAACGTGGCCCTGCTCTGCCAGCTATAGGTCAGTGCCACCTGGATTTTGTGTCACTTTGAAGTTTTACCTGCCTCGGATCAACGACCAAGATCTCAGACATTTCATCGGTCATTATGTCACAGTATTATGTCATTGATATTTATGGTCGAACCTCAAGAACATTCTAGTATCATTAAAATTTAAGATTCAGATAATAAATTAGATTTTGATGACTATTTTGTCAGTTTCAGATACTAAAGGATCCCTATTTTTAATTGGTCTTTTTGATAAAGAATAATAATTCTAAAGGATCGAATATGCTCGCTGAAGCGACAGGAAAAGATCTCTAGGTATAGAATAACATCATCCATGTTCTTACGGTATCGAATTGAAAATCTTACCCTGCTCTGCCAGGTCAGTGTCACTTGGATTTTGTTTCACTTTAAAGTTTAACCTACCCTGAATCAGCGACTAAGATCTCAGAAATTTTATTGGTCATTATCTCATTGATAGGCCGAACCAGAATAACATATTTAATCATCATTCGAATTTGAGATGCAGATCATAAATTAAGCCTTGTTATTATTTCGACATTTCCCGGTACTAAGGAACCTGATTTTTAATTGGTCTTTTTGATAAAGAATAAAGATTCTAGAAAATCGAATATCCTCGTCGACGCGATAAGGAGTCTGGGAAGAGTGCAGCATCATCCATGTTCTTACGGTATCGATTTATCTTGTCTTGATATTCTTACCCTGCTGTGCCAGCTATAGGCCAGTGCCACTTGGATTTTTTATATCCGTTTAAAGTTTACCGTGTCCCGGGTCAACGACCAAGATCTTAGAAACTTTATTGGTCATTATGTCATAACATTATGTTAATGATATTCATGATCAAACCTGAGGAAGATATTTAACTATATGATTCAAATTTGTGATTCAGATAATAAATTAGGACTCAATTACTATTTTGTCAATTTCAGGTAATAGAGGGTGTTCTGTTTTAATTGGTATTTTTAATAAAGATTAAAAATGCAAAAAATCGAATATGCTTAGTGAAGCGGTGAGGCAGAATCTTTGGTTAGAGTGAAGCGCCCATGTTCTTGCGGTATCGATTTGTTTCGACTGAAAATTCTTGTGGCTTGACCATGAAAAAAAACCCTTTGCAGACGAGAGTAAACCTCACCTTATGGCTCTTCACTTCTCAGGTATCATACTAAAAAAAATGTACCCCGATGATTTCAGTGTAACCATTCATTTTATAGGCTTCAGTATAATGAACGTAATCCACTCATCATAGTAATTATCAAGTCATTCTTTGAAGCAAAGCTGCCTAGCAAAATACAAACATGCAATTATTGATGGAAATAGGGCAAACATCCTGCATTAGAAAGAAAATACATACATTATTTTTAAATCTTTGTTTTTTAAAGTTAACCGTAATAAACGTTTTTTATTATACCTGGTCAAGGTTACGATTTAGACACCTCTAATCATCAATAGATAATCGTTTCTGGCATTGCTTCTGGAAATGACAGAATACTCAATTCACATCCATTATAATTTAACATTAGTATACTTACAATTATCACCAGCTTATTAAGTGAATAATGGTTGGAACTATCATTAGTTCACGAAAATCATAAAAATATATTTTCCGAATGAGTACCCAGAACAATAAAAAATTACTGGACTTTTTAATAAATACACACTACTTTGTTTTACAAAAATTAAACAAAAACTATAAGACTATCGCAGAGCTGTCCTATATTTAATTTCTAAATTAGAGTAAAACAAGACAATTTATATGTGGTTAATTGTTGGAACCATTATGGAACATTATAGAACACCATTATAAACCATAATAGAACAAACTTTTGGGTTGAAGTAGAGTTCATACAAGGATTTGAATTTTAGATTCTCATGCATGTTTCTCTTTAAAAAAATATTGATTCAAGGTTTTTCCTAATTTTGATTCTGGCACAATTATTGGATGAGTAATTAGACATTATAGAATGACTGGAGGAATCAGATCCATCAAAAGTAATTATGGATTAAAAAATAAAATAAACACGTCCTTAATGACCCGGAAGATGTAAGTTTTTCTTCAGGTGTCTAAATCTGACCAGCTGATGGTAATTGCAGAAAAAATGGATTTGAAGATGAGAGTCATAGTTAAGGTATAAACTATTAAACTCTAAGATCATTGAGGTCTTACACGACGAAGGATAGATTATAGGTAGGAAATATTGTGTCGTAAATCGTGAATCGCCGGGAGTCCAATCGACTAACAAAGCGACGAGATTTATCGATTTAAAACTTTTGTTGTCTCAGAAACGTGATGTGTAATAATTAAAAATAATTATTCGATACTTAATCGGTTTTGTATGAATATGATGATCTCAACATAACAATTGGCACGAGCTTCCGACTAGTTCTTGGAACTTCTGCTTCTTTATCATTCATTCTGATAATCATCATATCATACTCTCGGGAATTTTTATTTAAAAAAATAAGAATACAGGCCTCGTGCTAATTATAAAGAAATATTGTAGGTGCTATATTGTAGGAGAAAAGACAGAGGATCTCAGAGGCAGAGTAATCAAAGATAAGAACATTGATGTTGAAATGTGATGTCATGAAGATTTTTTGTTTTGTTCTAATAGGCATTTATCCCACTTTCTGTAGTATTGCGTGATGAAAGAAAAATTATTGTGATTCATCATAATGTTTTTATTCCGATAATGTTCGATAAATTATATATAACTGACGAATTATTCATATATAGTAATCTTCAAATCCATTCATTCCTACCGAAAAAATATCGATTCAATTTTTTGATCTGCAATTTTGTTAAGTACATTTTGACGCTTCGATTGAATGGCAATTCTTTAGTTTTAATTAAAACATAAAATTCTTATTTATGTTAGATTAAAATAACAACAATTTTCATCAGACTTTAGGATTAATTAAAATTATATGCTGTAGTGGGGAAGTTTCTTAAAAAAGGAACTACTTGTAGCTTCAATTACTTTGTAAGGAACTTGTTCCGTTTCCATACAAAAACCTTTTATGTAAAAAATTATAAGAATTTCAAAAAAGAAAAATTAACCATGAAATTTTTACTGTTCGCAAGTGAAGAATTTTCAGTTGCATATCTATAAAAATCAATGAAAAGTTAATTTTAAAAAAATGAACTATTAAACATAACATTTACAATTGTATCATTTTCTGTTATGCTCACTAAATGTTTGAGAGGATTCACTTGCAATTATTCAAAACTGAAGAATTTTAAATTGCAAATTGTTAAAATTGAAGGACCTTTAATGGTAACTGTTAAAAATGGTAGAACTTTGAATTGTAAATCTTCAACAATTAGGATTTTTCACTTGTGGAAGCTTCTAATGTGTCCCCTAAGGGTTTACATTTTTCTTACACCTTCTCTATTCCTTTACACACTCTCCACACACTTACTTGGTGGTGGAAG
>NC_046658.1:125208325-125222993 GCF_010883055.1 Belonocnema kinseyi
CCACCGAGACTCTTCCAGAGTGCGAGGCGGGAATCGAACCCGCAAGCCGAAGGAGTGGGTCCAAAGCCTACGCTTTAGCCCCCACGACCGTCGTCCCACTCTGATTTTTCACTTGTTTAAATTTACAATTGAAAATTCTGTGATTTGTATGATTTGCGTTTGAAATTTCATCAATTTCGGAGATTTAGAGTTGTAAACTTTTGACTTTTGATTATCAACATTATCACCATTTGAGAATTTTTATTTATACATGTTTAAAATTAAATAATTTTAAACGGCAAATCTTCAACATTGAATATTTTTTAATAGTAAATTTTCAAAATTATTAAACATTAAATTGTAAAACTTTCAAATTTAAGGATTGTCAATTTTTTAATTTTAATACTAGAAATTATGTAAGTTTTAAGTTTTGCAATTAAAAATTCTGTAATATTTATAATTATCATGTGAAATTCCTTCAATATGGAAAATTTAGAATTAAAACCCTAACTTTTTATTTCCAAAAACATCCAAATTTAAGAATTTCTTTTCATACATTTTAAAAATTCAAGAGTTTTGTTTTTTGCAGTCTTCAAAAGTAATGAATTTCAAACTTCAAATTGTGAAAATTAAACAACTTTCAATTGTAAACCTTCAAAAATAAACTAATTTAAAAAAATGTTCTAAATTAAATGTCTTAAAAATATAATTTCCAAAGTCATCCAAATCTAAGAATTTTTATTTATCCATCTTCAACATTAAAGAGTTTTCAATTGTAAATCTTTAAAATTAACAAAAGTTTCAAGTTTTTAATTACGAAAGTTGAATAGTTTTCAATTGCAAATCTTCAGAATTGAAGAGTTTGAGATTTTGAACATTTACAATAAATAATAATGCAAATTTTAAGTTTTACCTTAAAAAATGGTATATTTTTTATGTTTTACATTCGAAATTTATTTCATTTGGAAAATCTATAAGATTTCGAAATTTAAAAATCATGAAAATTGAAGAAATTTTATTCATACCAGTTCATACATCTTTAAAATTGAAGAATTTTTAGCTGCAAATCATTAAAAATGAACAATCTAAGACGGTACATCTTCAAAATTAACCTATTAAAAAACTTTCTTCAAATTACGTGCCTTTAAAATATCAATATTAAAAATGAAATCATTTTCAAAATTGTAGAAGTTTGATTTGTAAATCTTTAAAATCGAATAGTTTAAAATTTAGGAAATTAAAAATTATGCAAGATTCTAGTTTTATAATTAACAAAGCTGCAATTTTGATAATTTACATACATTTAGAGTTTTGTGAAAACTTTAAATTAAAAAATTTATGAAAAATGAACAATTTTAAACAGAAAATTGTTAAAATTGATTAATCCTCCACTTAAAATTTTTTAAATTTAAGAGGTTTTAAGTTGGAAAATTAAAAATTAAAAATTATGCAAGTTTTAACTTTTATTAAAAAATTCTATAAATTTGATAATTGACTTTCAAAATTTATTCACTTTGGAATATTTAGAATAATATACAAAAACCCGTGTTTTCTTTGCTTCTAATTCCGTCTGGGATAAGATACTCGTCTATATTTTATAAAATCTAGAGACTGCAAAAAGCCGATTAAAATTCAAATGCAATAAAAATTGTATGAAAGCTCATGTATCTACTTAAATATTTATTTTAATTTACAGTTATTAATAATATATTATAGTACTTTAAATTCGAACAATGATTTAAGCCATTGGCTTAAAATTCAATTTCATTGTGAAGGTTAAGAAAATAGCTTTAAATGATATACTCATTATTATGGTATATTATTTTAGATTTCCAGGTGAAAATCAAAGAGCCACTGACCTGTTACAAACGACAATAAAGAGGTATTTGTTCCTTGCTTTTCAAGAATTACTGCCTGAATAAAATAGTTTATTGGAGGGCAAGAAATTAAAGTAAACTTTTGTAATAAATTTTTATTATCATAACAGATAAAAAGAGGATTCCATCGCATTATAAAACTATTTATTCATAATTCAAAAAACAGGTCTTAGTTATTTGACCACTTAATGAATAAATAAGTTATTTCAATAAATCATGAAAGTTGATTCTCTATATTGTCTGGTTTTTAATGACTTTGAGTCTTGTGGCAATCAGGAGTAGCATAACACGATAATTATTTTAATGATGGATTGGTTATTGCAATAATTTTAAGGAGCCATTCAAAAACTACGGCACACTTCCAGGGAGGGGGTAACAGGTTTTGTGAAGATTTGTAATGTATTGGAGGGGGTAATGCCAAATGTAAATAAGAATTTTTTTTTACTTGAAAAACTGAAAATCTGTTCTTTTCTAGCTGAAAATTCAACTATTAACTTTCTCTTTGAGAATTAGTTTTTTTAAATTAGAAATTCAACTGCTTGGTTAAAATTTGAACAAATTTGTTCAAAAATCATTGTATTAGTCGAAGATTGAACTATTTTCTTAGAAAATCGCTTTTTGTTTTCGTTACAAATTAATGATTTCAACCGAAAATTTAACTATTAATTTTCTCGTTAAGAATTCATCTTTTTTCATTGAAAATTAAACTGATTGATTGAATTTCAAACTAATTGGTTAAGAATTAATTTAATTAATTAAAAATAAAACTACATTGCTTAAAAATTACTTTCTTTTGTTAAAAATTAATTTTTTAAATAAAAAATTCAACCATTAATTTTCTAGTTGAAAATTCATGTTTTTTAATTGAAAATTCAACTGCTTGGTTAAAATTTAAACTAATTTATTAAAGATTGAACTATTTTGTTGAAAATTCGTTTTATGTTGTTGTTAAGAATTAATTTTTTAAATAAAAAAATCAATAGGTAAATTTCTCATTGAGAATTTACCTTTTTTAATTGAAAATTCATCTGCTTGGTTGAATTTTAAACTATTATTTTATTTGTTTATTTTTTATTATTTAACAACAGCATATTATACATGATATGATTCCAAAGTAAGTGCAGCTGCGATATTTGCTTAGGTCCGCGACCTGTGCAAAGAGGTTGCAATTAAAATAAACAAACTAACTTAAATGACTAACTTACTCTAAATGACTAGCTATGACTAGCTTACTCAAAAATAAAATCGAAGATGAAACTTTGAAAATAGCGTCTTGTAGTTTTGAAACGACGCCAAGATAATAAATCCAATTGTAAATAATTTTATTTTATTTTTTTAAAATTGAAATTGTTGGTTGCTGTTTGAAAAAATAATAAATTCTAAATGAATGCAATGTAAGCTACTTTAATGAACCTTCTTCGATCCAAGAACGGATTATTCTAATACTTTGTAATCATCCTCTAAGAGTCTTATAGATAATGGTCTTCTCATTAGCATTCTAAAATTCCAAGAAATACTTCTGGTTGAATTATCTTTCAATTACTTGGCAAGTAAATAATAAAGGTTCATTAAAGCCGGAAAACTTGTAAAACTAAAAACTCACTGGTACATAAACATAAACTCTTTGACCGATTGAACGTGACGATTGTTCTTCAACCCTACTTCTCAGACCTAATTTCTTATCTGCCTTTTAATAGTAATTTATGGACAAGCAATGATTCTCAGTGAAATAATTCCGATAATTACACTGATTTATAATACTTACTATATTAAGTTAATGCGCTAAGGAGGCGGTAAGACTTAGTAACGGTATAATTTGCAGGTCTAGGATCGACTAGAAGACTTAACAAATAATGATTTTAAACTAAAAAGTTGCATTTATTACCAAATAGTGAACAAACTTTCAAGCAAAATAGACGAATTTTCGACTACATGGTCGAATTTTCAAACAAAACATAATTGAGTTTTCAACAAAAAAGATTATTTTCAATGAAGAAAGATAGATTTTTAACCAAATGGTTAAATCAGTGGCGTAGCTAGCCCTGAGGGGGGGGGGGGGGGGGGGGGGGGGGGGGGGGGGGGGGGGGGGGCTGTATCAACATTCCTTGGGGAGGTTTTTTCGGAAAAGAAACAAAACTTCAATTATTAATTCTTATTTGGGGGTCCCCAAACCTCGGGGGCCCTTGACTTTTTCACCGTAAAATATGAGTTTTCAAGCAAAAATACAACATTTTTGTAAGACAGTTGCATTATCAACCTAAAAAGGTAAACCTTCAAATGAAAAGATCATTTGTTACCAATAAAGATGAATTTTCAAGAAAAAAGAAGACTTCTCAACAAAATAGTAATAATTCCAATAAACGAAACGAATTTCGAACAAAATAGTGATATTTTTGATCCAATAGTTCAATTTTTAAGCCGAAAATACCATTTTTTAAAGGGAAAGTTGAAATAACAACTTAAAAGTTTTAATTTTCAGCAAGAAATTGAATTTTCAAATAATAATAATAATAATTTTCAACGAAGAAAGATGAGTTTACAACCGAACAGTTGAATTAAAAAAAAATGATTACTTTTTCACTATAGAAAATTAATTGTCAATTCAAAAGGAAAAATTCTTATAAGACAGTCCAAATATCAATTAATAAAGATGGATTTTTAACTTATTAGTTAAATTACAAAAAAAAATTTTAACAATAATTGCATTTACAACCGAATTGTTGCACGTTCAAAAAACTAATGATATTTTCCACCAAAAGTGGTGAATTCTAAACTAAAAATATAATATTAGACTTTACAATTAAAGATCACAAATCTTTAACCGAAACATACAACTTTTGTACCAAAAGATAATTGTTCAATTTATAGGACGAATTTACTATCGAATAACACGAACGTTTAACGAGACAGTTGCATTTTCGACTAAAAGAGAAGATTTCTTAAACAAAATAGTTAGGTTTTTAATTTTAAAAAAAGCGAAGTTTGATCGAAAGGGTGAAATTTGTGTCTCAAAAATTAAATTTTCAAGCCAAGAGATCAATTTTTTGAAAGACAATTGAATTATTAACTCAAAAAGCTGACATTTCAACAAAAAGTCGAATTTTCAACAAAAATATAATTTTAAATACAGAAAGATTTTCAACGAAATAGTAGAATTAAAAACAAAATAATAATTTTTAACTAAATAGTTGCATTTACAATAAAACAGTTGAAAACTTTCAAGCAAAAGAGATGAATTGTTAACAATGTGAATGAAGTTTTAGCCAAATAGTAGATTTTTTAACCAAGTGGTCGAATTTCCATACAAAATCATTGAACTGCAACCAAATAAATG
This sequence comes from Belonocnema kinseyi, assembly GCF_010883055.1. Taxonomy (NCBI): domain Eukaryota; kingdom Metazoa; phylum Arthropoda; class Insecta; order Hymenoptera; family Cynipidae; genus Belonocnema; species Belonocnema kinseyi. Next base: position 125,213,516 of record NC_046658.1, read on the forward strand.
GTTTTTTTTAACCAAAAATACAAATTTTTTAAAAGATAGTTTAATTGTCAACTTAAAAAGTTGAATTTTCGAAAAAATTTATTTAACAAAAGAAATGAAGTGTCAACGAAATACATTGTTAAATAAAAAAATGATAAAAGGACAGTTTAATTATCGGCCAAAAAATTTTATTTTTCTACTAAATAATTAGAGTGTCAACTAATTTGAAAATTTGGCTTTCGGCTTGAACATTCAACAATTCGATCTGAGAATTTTTTCTTTCTTAATTAAAAAAATTGGGTTGATTAAAAATTTAACTATTATATGAAACATTCTTCTTTTTGTTTAAAATACTATATTTTTGTTAAAAATTCAATTCATTAGTGGTAAAATCGTACTTTTGATTCGAAAATTGAACAATTTGGGAAAAAATTCAAATAATCGGTAGAAATTAGAATTTGATTGAAAATTAATTTTTTCATTTAAGCGCTCATCTTTCTAGTTCAAAACTTGTTCCTTTGGTTAAAAATTCAACTATTTTGTTGAAAATTCCTTTCGCTTTTCGTTGAGAATTAATTTTCTGCAATAAAAATATAACCATTACATTTTTTGCCAAAAATTTATCATTCTCAGCTGAGGAATAAAGACTTTTTGAACATTCGTTTTTATTGGATATACATTCAACTGTTTGTTGAAAATACAACTTTTTGTTTAAACGAATTTTAGTTGATTAAGGATTCAACTATTTTGTTCAATATTTTTTTGGGTTCAATTCAACTGTTTTTGCTATAGAATAAGAATGTTTTCTTGGTTAATGTATCAACAATTACATTTTTTATAATAAATGTCAAAAATTCAACAACTTGGTTGAAAGTCGAACTATTTTGTCAATTGATAATAAAAATTAAGATTATACCACAAACCTCCCCTTCACCCAAACCATCTAACATTATTTTTGAATGACATCTAAATAAATTCACAAAAAAATGTAGTCACAAAAAATTACTTAAGATAGGGGCATGGGTAGGGATTAAATCTTACTGAGCCAATCAAAGAGTAGTCGAAAAGAAAATTCGAAAAAATCGCACGATTCGGGTCATGAAACTGTCGTAACCAAGGAAGGAAAAAAATAAATAGTCTGCAAAGCTAAGCTATTTGAGTTTTGCTATTATTGAAGATAGGATCTTAATTGGAGACTAGACACGGAGCTAGAAAGATTTTGCCGAGTTGAACTTGACTCTTGGTTAGCAAAGAAAAAACAGAAGAAGAAAGGATGAAAGCAGAATCAAGATCATCTTCACGCAATGTCGAGGCTTACAATCTTACATAATGCTTTCGCGTAAGACAAGGCCAGAGCCTTGCTTTCCATTATTGAATAACAGCACTATCTTTTTTCATTACCACCCCCTTCTCTTTATTCATTGAATTAGCTGGTGCTAATTTAAGATCACGCTAGAGGAGAACTGTTAGGTGTAAATTCTAACTCGTTAAGTAGACATCGATTACTGTATTTTCTCATGAGGTGTACCGTTTCATTGCTCCCGTAATTAACTTATAAATTATTTTAAGCACATTCTGAAATTGTTGATATAGCAATTGAATTACGCAAAATGAGTATTAATTTGACATTAAAGATGGATCTGGAAAATGTATTGGATAATTTCTGTAATGATGTGAGAAAGTTTAGAATTCATGCTTGTATCATTGGTGTCAGTTTCAGAAAGGGGGTTTATCAGGAAATATATGAGGACAATTTAGAACTAGTCGAGCTTCATTATGGTAATAAAATTATACTTCATAATATAGGAATCAAAACATCCAAAATGGGATACTCCATATTTTAATGCAATATTTATTGTTTGAGAATTATTAAATTTTATACAAATTATTACAGGGGATGTTTCAGTATTGTAAGTTTAGGTAATTGAAATTTAAATTAAATAATTTCAGAATGATGAATTTAAATCTGATACACTTTCATAAATAAAATATTGGAAAATATTTAAAAACTTGAATATTTGGAAATGTTCTAACTAAAAGTTTAGAAATTGAATGATTTTAATTTCATAGTGAACAGAATTTAATTGTTTCAAACATGAAATGTCCAAACTTTACCAATATTTCAATGAAAATCGACAATTTAGACCAAATTAAATTTCCATATTTTAAATTTGTAAAATTTCTAATTTTAAGACTTCAAATTAGCGAAACGTTTTATATACCTTATAAATGTATAAGACCTCAAATTGAATATACACAAAATTGAACAAGTAAAAATAGGAAGCGTGCTAAAAAATCAAAATCGAATTATGTTGGACCCGGAATATATACTTTTCTGAGTAGAAATATTTGCAAATATCTCTAATAAAAAATTGATTTAAAATTGAAAAAAATGAAAACACCATAAAAAATTCTACTTCTCTCTAAATTTGGTAAATTTGTCTTTTTTTGATAACTAAAAAAAAATTTTTATTTTATATCAAAACCGTTAAATTTTTAATTGAAATTATGAATCCTTGGCCAACAAAATGACCTTTTAACATAGCATTTCAAGTTTTAATCAAGTAGCCGATTCTTCAAAAAGACGAATATTAAAAAATAAATATATTTCATTCAAGAAAGAAAAAAAATTGTATTAAATTATAACGTAAAGGGAAACATAACTTTGAATACAAAATTCAAATATTTAATAACTATTTATTTGTTAAGTTCCTTTGCTTATTTTCTTGAAGTTCAAAAATATTTTTATTTGAAATAGAAAACAGTTTATTTCGTCCAAAAAAGACAAACTCTCAACATAATACTTTATTCCGCAACCTAAAAATGAATTTTCTATCAGTTTTCTTTGTAACCAAAAACATTGAAAATGTTACAAACGAGACAAATTTCGAAAATTAATTTTTTAATCTGAAAATTTCAAATATTCTATTTTAGATTATAAAGTGTTTTTTATGTTGAAAATTCAACTTTTTTTTGTAAATTCGTCTTTTTGTGTGGAAAATTAATCTTCTTTTTTGAAAATTGATCTTATTGGTTATAGATTAAACTATTTTTTCAAAAATGAGTCTACTTTTATTTAATTTAACTGATAGAAAATTAATTTATTTGGTTGAAATGTCATTTCTTAAACTAAAAATGTAACTATTCAATTTGTGGCCAAAAAGTTTTTTTTTCTTTGAATTCAACTTTTTTGATAACAAAATTTAACCATTTTGGTAGAAAATTTAATTGTGCGATTAAAAATAAAATAATTCATTTAAAAAAATAATTAAGTGGTGAGAAAATCACTTTTTTGTTGAATATTCATAGCGTCAGGTGGAAAATTCAACTTTTTTTTAATGAAAAATTTATGTATTTTGTTAAAAACTCGTCTTTTTGAGGAGCAATTAATGTTATTTTTTGAAAAATTATCATTTTTGTTGAGGATTTAACTATTTTGTTAAAAATTGATTTATTTTGATTTAATGTAACTGGTAATAAATGCATTTTTTTGTTGTAAATTAATTGGAAATGTAACTTTTCAATTTTTGCTTAATTTTTTTGTTTCAATTCAACTATTTTATTGGCAAAATTTTAATATTTTGTTAGAAAATTCAACTATTCATTTAAAAAATTATCTACTTCGTGAGAAAATCACAATTTTGTCGAAAATTCATAGTACCAGGTGGAAAATTCAACTTTTTTATAGAAAATTCATGTATTTTGTTAAAAAATCGGTCTTTTTAGATACAAAGTTAGTATCTTTTCAAATTGACCTTATTGGCTGCAGAATGAACTATTTTTTTTAAATTGGTCTCTTTTTATTTAATTTAACTGATGGAAAATTAATTTTTTTTTGTTTTTTATATATTTGTTCTTATTTTTATTTAACCTTTTTAGTTGAAAAGTCAACTATATGATTAAAAATAAACTATTTATTTGAAAAATTATCTAATTGGTAAAAAATGCACTTTTTTGTTGAAAATTCATAATTTCTGGTGTAAAATTCAACTTTTTTTGGAAATTCGTGTATTTTGTGAAATATTTCGTGCAAAATTCGTTTTTTTTGTTGAAAATTAATTTATGAAACTGAAAATGTAACTATCCCATTTTTGTTGCATTTTTTTTAAATTCAACTATTTATTGGAAAAATTTAATCATTTTGACAGGAACTTCAAATATTTGATTAAAAATTAAAATATTTATTTAAAACATTAATTAATTGGTCAAACATTCACCTTTTTGTTGAAAATTCATAGTTTCAGGTGGAAAATCTAACTGGTTCATGGGAAATTTATGTATTTTGTTGAATAATCTTTTTTTTAGCAGCAAATGAATATTTTTTATTGAAAAATCATCATTTTGTTTTGAGGTTTAAACTATTTTGTTAAAAACTGATTTATTTTTATTATTTAATTTAACTACTAGAATATGCATGTCTTTGATTGAAAATGAATGTTTCAAATCTAAAGTTTAGTTATTCCATTTTTGGCTACAAACTTATTTTTTTAGTTAAAAATGCATCGGTCTTGATTAAAAATTTCATTCTTGGTGCAAATTCATCCTTGTAGGTTAAAATCCAACTATTGTGTAGAGTTATCTTTTGTAGTCAAAAATTTAATCATTTACTTGAAAATTCACCTATTCCTTAACAATTTTTTTCGTGTTCGAAGATTTTGCTCACTACAGAACAAATAATTAGAAACGCAAAATAAACGTGAAATACAATGTAGGGGACACAATCCTAAAGAGTTAATGATTCTGCAGTAGATAGTTATTAATTATAAGCACAAGTATAAGTTAAAATATCAATTTTAATCTGAATATATTAACACGTATCGCGTCTTAACTATTAATTATTTAAAACAATTAATTTTCTTTCATTATTATTTTTAATTAATGATTACCTACTGTAGGATTATTATCTACTGTAAGGTGGTCTCCCCTATAACCAATGGCTACGTTACTTCCGGTGGGTGACAACTACGGTTGTGAAAAAAGTGGGGCGGGTCCAAAATACCTTAAAATAGTTAAGGTAGTTTTTTGATGACACCTTGAGACTTTGCTTATTTTGACGACACACCTGAGTGGCAAAGCGTTCCACATATGCAAATGCAATTATGTATTCACATTATAGGTCGTTTTATTGGGAAGGTGTGTTTTCTCGATTGAGATTGTAAAAAAAGAGAGTTGAGGTGGAGTCGTTGAACTCACCTGATAAGGATAAGCGCCAGGTCGGTAGAAGCTGCTGGTCGTTAATGCCGGATGACTCTTGCTACTTCCGCACATAGAAGCCATGTTTCGAAATGTCCACCTCTTTCTTAGAATCTGTTATCACGTAGACTGCTCAGGAAATTGCACCTGATTCTTTCTCTCGTAATCTTTCTCAGCTCTACACACGCATAGCAAATGCATAGCCCAAGCTAGTCTTCAAAATACACTTTTCCGGATTTTCAGATGCAGCTGCGGATGCGAGCAAATGACGCTAGAAATTGTTGCCCATTGAGGATTATCCTAATTGGCATTATCCTAATCACTCAACATGAGACGCGAATTCTTCACCACTAAACCTTTATTATTTTTGAACTATTCTTAATTCACCAACAATTTTTTAAAAATAAATCCAGCAAACAATAAATTCAACAAATTGTACTTTTTGATCGGAATAAATAAATATTTTTTGTACACTTTTATGGCTTAACTATTTCGATTTTTATTTAAGATCGCGGCTTCTTTGAACACTGCACTCGCGGATTTATTAATTATTGTTAAATCAGTTTTTTAGTTAATTTTTTATATTGCTATTAATTTTTCTAATGCTTGATTAGAAGACACGTTTGTTTGTTTAAGGAGAGAATTGGCACGCGCCCTTCCTCTGCGACGGTTGACCACAGACTGACAACCGAGATATTCACGCACCTCCATTCTTCATCTTCATTCCTTCCTTCGCTTCCTTTCCTGCACCATCTTCCCACTTACTGTGAACCCTTTGCTTTCTTCGAGATTAGTTCTTGCGATTGTAGGAATGCTTTTCCACTTTTTAAAAAAATTTTTTAGTTGTGGTGGAAGTAGGTATGCATTTGGGGACAGAAGCGGTAGAGTCTTTTTTTTTTCTTGGTGGAGGCAGAGGAATAGGCATAGGCTTATAATATTAAAAGGCACCATTTGTAGATAGTATAATAATAATATACTATGTAAAAACGGTACACAAATACTAATAAACAAGCAATAAATAGTAAATATTACCAAATACTTGAAAAATATTTTAAATATTTCGCAATGATCTCTAAAGATTTCAGAAAGATTTGACAAAGATCTGACCAAATGTTCAATGATTTATCAAAAACATTTTAAATATTTCGCAAAGATTTTGTACGGATTTTAAAGATTTCAGAAAGAATTTAATTATTTCACAAGGATTTCCAATAGATTTCAAAGAATTCACCAGATTTCAATGATTTTACAAAGATTTCAATAATGTCACAACAACTATCGAATATCCTAAAAATATTTCAAAGATTTCGCAAAGATTTCTAAAGATTTCAGAAAGGTTTCACAAAGATTTCAGACAGATTTGAAAAAATCATGAAGATCTTAATTATTTTCAAGGATTTCAGACTGGTTTAATAAATATTAAACAAAGATTTCAAAGGTGTAGCAAAGATTTCGGAGTGATTAAAAAGATTGCACAAAAATTTCAATGATTTTCCAAACATTCCACAAAAGTTGCATTGATTAATCAAAGATTTCAAATATTTAACAAAGATTGAAAATATTTCAAATTTTTAGCAAAGATTTTAGACTGATTAAGAAGATTTCATTAAGAGTTCAATGATTTCCCAAAGATTTCAATAATGTCACAAACATTACCAAATATCCTTCAAATATTTCAGAAAGATTTCCAAAGATTCCTGAAATATTTCACAAAGATTCCAATGATTCATCAAAGGTTTCAAAGATTTCGCAAAGGTTTCAAATTTTAAGCAAAGATTTCAGATGGATTTAAAAGAATCAGAAAGATATCAATTATTTCATAAGGATTTCAGATATATTCTAAAAATGCTTAAATGATTTCCCAAAGATTTCAATGATTTATCAAAGATTTCAAATATTTCACAAACATTCAAAATATTTCGCAAAGATTTTGTATTGATTTAAAAGGTTTCATAAAGACTTCAATTATTTCACCAGGATTTTCAATAGATTTCAAAGAATGAAAAAGATTTAAATGAATTTCCAAATACTTCGCAAAGATTCCAAACATTTCGTAAATATTTAAAATATTTATAAAAGATTTTAGACAGATCAAAAAGATTTCACAAAGACTTCAATGATTTTTGAAAGATTTCAATATTGTCACAAATATTACCAAATATATCCTAAAATTATTCCAAAGATTTAATAAAGATTTCCATAATTTTCCAAACTTTTCAAAGATTTTACAAAGATTTCAAATCTTACGAAAAGATTTCAGATAGATTAAAAAAAATCATGAAGATTTCAATTATTTCACAAGGATTTGAAGTAGATTTCAAAGAGATTTCACAAAGATTTCCAAGGTTTAGCAAAGTTTTCGGGTACATTTAAAAGATTGCACAACATTTTCAATGATTTCCTAAAGGTTTCACAAAGATTAAAAATATTTCTCAAAGATTTTGTATAGATTTTAAATATTTCATAAAGACTTCAATTATTTTCCAAAGATTTCAATCGATTTAAAAGATTGCACATAGATTTCAATCATTTTCCCAAAGATTTAACACAGATTGCAAACATTTCGCAAATACTTCAAATATTTAGCAAAGATTTCGGATAGATTAAAAAGATTTCACAGACTTAAATGATTTTCCAAAGATTTCAATAATGTCACAAATATTACCAAAAATATCCTAAAAATATTCCAAAGATTTCAGAAAGATTTCAAAAAGATTTCTATGCTTTTCCAATTGTTTCAAAGATTTCGAATATCACGCAAAGATCTCAGATAGATTATTATAAAATTTGACAATTTTGTTGATAATTGATGTATTTGGTTCAAAATTCGTGGTTATGGTAGAACATTAGTCTTTTTGCTGGAAAATTCCTCTTTTTCATTAATAATTAAACCAATTTGGTAAAAAATTAGTCTTATAAAATTTTCGGGTTAAAAATACATTTTTGATGTTGAACTCTTGCTGAAAATGAATTTTTTTAAGATTCATTGTTTTGATTAAAAATTCATCTCTTATGTTAGAATGTAACAATTTTTCTGAAATTACTTTTTTTTATAAATAATGTTTTTAACCAGCAATGTAATTTTTCCCTTTTTGGTAGAAAGTTAATATTTTTATCGAAAATTGATCTTTTCTGGTTCAAAATAAATTGCATCACTTTGGTTGAAAACTTAATCATTCATTTGTTGACAATTTTTTCCCTTAAAATTAATACTGTTAGTTTAGTGGAATATTTAATAACTTTGGTTAATTCATTTTTAATTGTTTAAACAAATGGAATTTGTTCAAATAATTTTTTTAATTCGTTTTTTGACTAAAAATGATTACCATCGGTCTAGTGGAATATTTATTAATATTAGGTCATTCATTTTCAATTATTTAAACAAAAGGAATTTGTTTAAATAATTTCGCTGTGATTTTCTTTAAATAAAAATTATTACTGTTGGTTTAGTGAAATATTTATCGGTAATAATTAATAACTAACTAATAATGATTTTAATAATAAATAATTTAGCAGTAATATTTAAGTAATAATTTTTAATACAAAATTTTTTGTTGGATAAAATTTATCAAACAATGTTAATAAATATTCTACTGAAGAAATATGAATGATTTTTAATAAAAAAAATTGTCTGCAGAAATTCAATTTGTTTAAACAAATGACAATTAATGAACTAATGTTAATAAATATTCCACTAGACCAATAGTAATAATTTTTATGGAAAAAAATGAAATTTCGAAAAAAATGGTTTAAACAAATCCTATTTGTTTGAATAATAAAACATTAATTACCTAATGTTAATAAATATTCTAATAGACTAAAAGTAATAATTTTTAGTAGGGAAAACGAATTTTCGAGAAAAAAATTATTTAAACAAATTCCATTTGTTTAAATGATTGAAAATTAATTAACCAATGATAATAAATATATCCACTAGACCAATATTAATAATTTGAAGTAAAAAAATACGAGAATACAGTGTTCAAAAGGTTGATTTCATGAAAAATTGACATTTTTGGTTTTAAGGGTAGTTTTCAAGTACTCGTAGGGGTCTGTTAGGGGTGTCAAACCCATGCGTCTGATAGATGAAATTCTTCGTTGGATAATTCTCTACAGGCCCCTATACTTTCCCGTCACATTTTTACAAACCCTAAAAAATTATTCTAAAAACTCAAAAAAGTTATTTTTCCCCATGCATTTTAAATGGGAAACTTTAAGTCAAAACCGCCACCTGTTAAATAAAAAAAAATAAATACAAAAATATTAAATTCGGGAATTTCTTTTTTCGGATTTGGAATAAAATGGG
>NC_046658.1:125223003-125245311 GCF_010883055.1 Belonocnema kinseyi
AGCATGCAAAAAATTTTTGCTATTCATTTTTGGACCACCCTAATGTACATACATATTAAATTTCTGTAGAATTATTGTGAGTCATTTGTAGCATTTGTGAGTCCCGAACAAGATCTCTTGAACCTGCCGATTACTACTGATATTAACTTATATTTCTGTTACCATTTAGGACTTTTATAAAACTATTTGTAATTTTCAGAAACCGCTTCTAAAGTTAAATAAAAATTAATTAAATTTACTATAAAGGTTACTGAATTTCATTTGCAGCAACCTAATTCCGTGAATTTCAGATATTTCAGCATCTTAAATGTTTTCGAATGTTCCAAACATTTCTAACAGTGCACGAAAAACAACCCCTAGCACATTTAGCGAAACCGGTTTTAGCTGTCTTCAACTAAAAATAAGGGGAAAACAGGGGCAAGATTAAACATTCATTTTTACATGTCGAAAAAATAATCTTTTTATAAAAAAAGTTATATTTTTTCATATTTTTCAATGATTTCTGCCATTAAAGAATTTATTTTAAAAAATTGGATATACTTAGGTCGTTCGAAATCTATTCACAGTGGTATAAAAATGTCCGAGAACAAATAAAATGAGTTAAACACACAATGAAATTTTAATATGTTTAACATCGTCTCATAAATATTTCTTTCCAAGATTTGTCATTCGTTCAATTAATGCTTTTAATGTAAATTTAAAACTACATTCTTTAGTAGAGCGAAATGAAAATGCTAACCTTAATCGAATCGTTGGAGCTGAGGGATAAAAATTCTTGGATCGATATCCAAAACATGTAATGAAAAAAGTTGAAATCGGTTCATATCTTCTGTTTTCTTTTTTAAATTTACAATAGAAAATTTTAATTAAAAAAATTACCTTATTTAAAATTGGTTGATTATGTAAAAAAACATGGGTTTTGGATTGATTCGTTCCTGAAATTTCTTTAGCTTGAACCAAAGAAACATGTTATTATGTTTTATTCACAGGAAAATCTTTTTTCGTGGTGTTTATAACGTTCAAAAATCGCAAAAGAATATGAAATCCCAAAAATCTTAAATCACGAGAAAACTTTTTTTCGAAAAAGCAAAATGATAAAATTTTAATTTAGTTCAAGCTGAATAAATTTCAGCCTATACATATATATTCAAATTTTTTTAAATGTGTGTATTTTGGTTTGGTTTCAGAAAAGATAAATATGTGATAAAATTACAGTGTCTTATGGATACTTTCCTTTGCTTAATTAACTAATTTTAGAGAAAAAAAATTGCTCAATTGGATTAAACAAAATATTTATTTGAGTTTTAAAACCTACAGGAATCACTGTTAATATTTTTAAAGAAAGAGGTGAGAGGTCTTATCTAACCTATGATCTTTAATATTTTTTAAAGAGCGATTTTATATTTACAATATCTACATCATATTAATTACTCTGAACTTCTCAAGGTGAGGTAATATAAGTATCGGCGTTTACTTTAAACTGTTTCATGTCACCAATTTGTTAAATTATCCACGTGCACGAGTTATAGTCGGGAAGGCGAAAGTATATATATATATATATATATATCTTAGAACAATATATATAAATGAAATACCAGAATATTCATTAGTTATAGACTATATTTAAAATTGTACATTTCCCCGTTTGTCCTTCATTTAAAAAATGACTATTCTTTATACTTTGGTCTTAACCTCGAGCGTTATTCTTAATTCTATTGGTAAGTAAGGAATAAATGATAATTTTTATGAATTAAAATTTTTACTTTCAAAATTGTTTTTTTTTCTGCTTAACAGTATAATACTGATGCATATTTTTAGGAGTTTGACTTATATGTTTAATATTTAACTAATTGATTATGTATCTTGCATTTCGGCCAACGTGCCCCATACACTGGGTTACAGTGGAAGTTATATTACTGCCGTTTATTTAAACATTTTAAACATTTAAAAATAAAAATTATACAATATAATAATTCTGGAAAGTGTAATGTAATGAAGAAAACATACTTCAAACATTTTCAAGACTAATCAAATGTTAAATGCAAGATTGAATTCATTCTGGTATATTTCTAATTAATTAAAATAATAAAATTAAGATATCTTTTAGAATAAGATGGCAAACTTTGATTTCACAATTTATGTTTTGAATCACTTATACGAAATAAAATGGAATAATTGAATTGAGCTTTTACTATTGTAATAAAGTTTCAACGCCACAAATTACTCAATCTTTTTTGTCTTTTCACAGAAATATCATCAGGTATGCCGCCCAAAACAAGGGACTTTCTGGCAAATTTTGGGACAAGTAACGAACATACAAAACAGCAAGGTAGGCAGCTTGAAAATTAAAATTGCTAACTAAAAATTCAACTATTTTGTGGAAAATTTTTCTTTTTTAATTAATTTTTTTCTTAAAAATTTAGATTTTTTATTTGAAAGTTAACTTTCTTGGTAGAAAATTTAATTATTTTGGTAAAAAATAAAAAAAATACGGTCAAATTTTTTTAAAGTTTTAGTAATATAAAAAAGTTAAACATATTTCTAAAAAATAATTGCTCTTCAAGCTATTTTCTTATGCTACATCAAAAATTCATTCACTGATCAGAGTATAGAATCGCCTACGCCTCCCACTAGATGCATAAAAAAGTGGTTTTCATTTATACTTTTTAGAACTTTTTTGTATAATTTCTTTGCTCTCCACCCCACCCCAAATTTTTTTAATTAAAAAAATATTAATCCAATTCGAGCGTGATCGTTTAATATTTAGGGCTCGCACAAAGACCATGAAGTTTCGCAATGCTTTAATATGAGAATAGTAGGTCAGATTTTTGTAAATATAATATTTTAACGGGATAATATGAGAAAATAATCTTATGTTTCAGTATATTGTTAAGGATTAGTTACAGAATAAGAATCAATCATAAATTTTGCTTGTGAATGAATTTGAGCCACTTTAATGGGCCCACAAAGAAAACACTATAAGTGAACTAAAATTGTTAAAAAATAAAAAATTAATTAGCAGATCATTGTCTTCTCTTAATGGACCGATTAATGATTGTTTTTGACAAAATTTTTTTTGTAAAGTGTTAGCAGATGGAAATATCAAGTAAAATTGAGATTTTTCACTTATGGAGTTTTCTTTGGGGACCCATGAGCGTTGGTTAAAGTCATTCACTTTCAGAATTTATGATTACACACAAAAATTCGAAAAGTAGAAAATAAGGGTCACTCTTATGCATACTGTACTTTATTGTATAACGCAAAACAATACTATCTGTTGATATTATAGAGAAGAGTTTAAAAAGCGTCAAAGTAGGAATTATAAACGATATTATGGGGAAGGATACGATAATGAATAGGGAGGGGAGATTCTAAGGTATTGGATGCAGAATGAAGGCTGGGCATTGGTGAATTGTATGTTAACAGGGAACGAAGAGGGATAATACATATATGTAAGCGCAGAGATTCGTTGTATAAGGGAGGGTAGAACGAGACCAACCACCAATAAGGTTGTGGATAATATGGGAGGGTGGCTGAAGGAAAGGTGTGGACGAAGTGTTCTCAGAGTAGAAGGTGAGCTGGACGAGGGTAGTTTTGAAGGACAGTCGGGGGAAGAGATATGGAAGGATCTGAGAGAGATCTGAAAGAGAAGTGGGATAGGGAATGTTAAATGATAAAAAGGAAGGCGAGAAGGAAGTATAAGAAGTGGAAAGAGGAAACTGCTAAGAAGGAGGAGTACATAGGGATGAAGAAGGAGTTTAGATTGATGTTTACGATGGAAGAGTAGAAAAGGGAGAAAGATCTGAAAGAGGTGTTGAGCAGTACTAAGACAGGGGGATGTGAGGAAGATAATTCATAGTTTTAGGAAGCGTAGGATTGGGATAAATAAAAAGATAAAGATTGTTGAGAAGAAGGTGTTTTTAAAAAGAATTGTTCTAGAGTTAAGATTCATGAAATAGTCCAGGATCTGTCTTTGGAGCGATGAAGTCGCGTCGATGCTTTTGGAGAATTTTCAAAGTAGTCATCGAATATAAAATCTATACGGTGAACAAAATATGCAGAAATACTTGAATTAACATATGTACAAAATGCCTCGGCGAAATTTGAGAATGTTTTAAATTTTTGAAAGACACCTTACCACAGTAAAGCATAACGTCGACAATGACACTTAGCTTAGTATGATTTCCAATTCTATAATCGCTATCAAGATTTAGTTTATTGACAAGTTCAAGAGTATTAGTTAAGTCAGATTTATCTATAACTTTTGTTATGAGTCCCTCTTCGTCGAATAGTATATTTACAGGTGTGATATCATAGCCCAATAACTTCTTAATATCGTAATTTCTCTTTCTTGCAATATCTATTATCCGATGCGGTTGGAGCACTGAATCTAATTTTTGAGAGGCTTTTTTTTTAACAGGTTCTGTGTAAGTTGTTTTAAAAGTGGGTAGTTTAGTTTGGTGAATCGTATCTGATAGTGGCACTTCTTTCTTTACAATCCTTTTTTGTCGAAATTCGTTAAACTTAGCACAGCCGATTTCAAACACATTGAGGAGCTTTTCTGCTGCTCTTTCATCGACTGGTGCTCGACTGTTGCTTGGTGCTCCCGACTGCTGCTCGACTGCTGCTCTTTCATCGACTGGACCATTCCTTATGGTTAATAGGTAGAGGAAGACTTAAAGAATAAGTTGATTCTTTATTTTTTTTTCAAAATATTCAATAGATCGAAAATTATTAACATTCAAAGTTGCAAAAAATCGTCAAATTTTGAACTTTAAAAATTCATAACTTTTCAAATATGCATTTTACAAAAAAATGACAAGGGACCATTTCTTCTTAAAATTCCTCAAATTATCTAAAAAAAATTTGTTCCATTGAACAAAATCATTTTTTCATAATTGTTTAAACAATTGCGTTTTAAACAAAACCTAGGCACTTATCGCAAAATTAACCGGTACCATTGGATTCAGCGGATCAAAATACATAAGACTACATAGTTTTTATCTTTTACGTCTTTAATGCATACGGGATCCTACCCAGCTCCTGGACTAAAAGAGGGACGAGGGCAGTAGAGGGTCTTTATAGGTTCTAGCATCCTAGGAAAAAGAGAATGTGTGATAAGCATGAAGGTATTAATGCATGAAAGATAGGACTAAAGGGCAGTTGCATAGGTGAAGAGGATGTTGGGTAAGGTGGAGAAAGAACGACGAAGAGGAATTGACAAAGAAAGTTTGTAAACAGGAGAGGAAGTAGATATAAGTGAACTGTAAATATTTTAAATATTAGATATGTATTGGATATAGAGGGCGGAGGCAGAAATTGGCAATGCGAGGCAATGGAATAAGAGCGAGCGACCATACAATTAAGGTGTAGATGGATATTGGCTAGCAGGCCGAAAAATAAACGTTTATCTATAATCGAAAACATTTAACTCTCTGTTTTTTGTTGCAGAGTTGAGTTCAGAGTTTAACTGTTTACCTAACGATGACCCAATCCCTCATCTCTGTTATTCTGGACTCTCTAATTCTCCTGGCCGACAGGATTCTCCGGTCAGGTCCCCTCCTATCGAGACTGCTCTTCGTGTCAGATCGAGGTCTCCGTCTGCCAGGCATGCTTCTTCACTCCCTTCTTCCTTATTTGGATTTAGGATTGAATCCATTAGGCTTATTCCCAAAAAAAATCCACATCAGTTATTCGAAATTCGCCGTTACATTTTTCCTCACAATAAAACAATTCAAATATTTAAAAAATGTAAAGCCCTTAGGCCCATGCCAACCGAAGAGCAAAATGTTTTAACAACTTTGACTGGTGACATATTTGCAATAGCGGAGCGAAGTAATACAAGGCTTCGTGGAATATATTCCAGAATATTATTACGAAAACGGATAAAAATGAACATGTACACCGGCAAGGTTCTCGAACTGAGCCAAAATGAACTCGATGAAATTCCCGTAGGCAGCAATAACCCATTATCAAAGCACTTTACATTAGTATCTTTAAGCGGAATTCCTTTACGCTATTAATTTAATTTAAAGAAATTTTAATCTAAAATATTGTATTATTTTCGATCGAAATAGAATCCAAATGTTAAAATTAACTGGCATTAATTTCAGTTTGCAACAATAGAGAAACATTTTTGAATTTAAATACTACATTAAAACTACATTGACTGGTGACTTCTTTGTAATATTATTGTACAATAATGGCAATGGACTAAGTAGTGCAGAAATTTTGGAGTGGTCCTAGTCGCGACTAGATCTGGAGTATTCATAAGGAAGAACCGATATGGCCCTGAAAAGGCCCCTTGTGTTTATCTATAAAAATATTATTATAATATAAATTTGTTTCATAAAAAAGTGAACAATTAATTAAGAATATTAAAACTTATTGTTTAAATATTTAAAAACAATTACTTATAATTAGTTTTACAGAGAGTTTAAAAGACTTTGTCATCTTTCGTTGCAATCATTCTTGTAACGTGTTAAATAATAAACATTATATAAATATTTTGAAAAAAAAGCATCTGGTATTATTAAACTCTTAAAAATAATAATAAAAACCTAGAGTAGATGATGACTCAGAAATTCTATTCAGAACCGTGTAGAATTCCCAAAAACTTGGTACAGTTGAAGTCAATGTTGATTGGGACGTTTCCTTTTCCTTCTGCTTCGGAATTCATCCTGTTTGATTAGAAATTCTATTATTTGTTTGCAAATTTAATTATTATCTTGAATATATGCAACAATATTATTTAAAAGTAATCTTTTTCACCGAAAATTCCACTGCTTCTTCGAAAATGCTTACATATGTTTAGTCAAAGGTTTATTTTTATGGTTAAAAATGCTTATTTTTTTATAGAACATTAATTTTCTTGGTGGAAAACTGATCCTGTTTGGTTAACAATTTAACAATTTTGTTAAAACTTCGCTTTGTTGTGTGCTCAAAGCTAATTTTTATCACAGTTTTTATCTGAAAATTTAACTTTTCCATTTTCAGCTGAAAATTTACCATGTATATGGTATGAGTTAAAATTCAACTAATAGGTATACAAATTAAGTATTTTGTTGAAAAGTCGTCTTTTTAAGTAGAAAACTAACCTAGTTTGTTGAAAATGCATATTTATTGTTAAAGAGTAGTGTTTCTGGGTAGAAAATTACTCTTGTTTGTTGGGAGTACAAAATTTTGGTTGATAATTCAACTATCTTTCTAAAAAATTATATATTTGGTAGAAAAGTCGTTTCACTCAGTAGAAAATTATTCTTGATTGCTGAAAGTTCTACTTTTTGGTTAATAATTGAACTATCTTGTTAGACATTTACCTTTTTCTTCAAAATAATTTTTTTCGTTAAAAATGTGTTTTTTATTTTACAAAAGTCACTGTTTATTATAACATTCAAATTTTTAGCTTAAGGCCATGTGACGAGTGGGTCACGTGACCAGATTCCTATCTTACCCTCACTTTTTTTATTTCCCAAGTTATTTTTACACGAAGCGCTACATCGAGTTGAAAAATTGGGATAATAAGTAAGAAGCACTAAGAAAGGTGGATCTGGTCCTAAATTTTAATATATATGAAAAAAGCAAAAAAATTATTTGAAACAAAAAACTTTGTTCATAATTATGTAAATTTGGGACCAGAAGTAGCGGTAAGGTAGAAATCTAGTCACGTGACCCACTCATCACATGGCCTTAAATACTTTACTCTTTTGTTGAATATTCATCTTTCACGGTAGAAAAGTCAGATTTTTTGTTTGAGCCCGACCTTTTCTTATAAGAATTCAACTGATTTATGAAAAATTAGTTTTTTTTTCTTGAAAATTCTAATATTTGATTGAATTCTGATGTTTTGTGTTTAAAAATTCGACCATTTGATCAAAAATCCATTTTTGCATGCTTTAAATTCAACTATTTGGGTAGAAATTCAACTGTATTTTGTTCAAAAATCAACTATCTTAAAAAAATTCGTCTTTTTGGCTTCAAAATTTTACTTTTCGAACTTCTGGAAGAGTACCCTCATAGCGCCAATCCTCGCTGAGCCTCGACTACACCACTGATACTGTATTTCTGACAAATAATGGTACAAATGCGTTTTTCATAATACTTTTGTTAATAAACATAAAATTAAAAGAATATGTCAAATTACACACAGAAAAATAATGCAAAAATAAATCAATATTATAACACTGAGTTTCTTGGCACGTGTGGAGCAAAGAATAAAAAAGTGAGAATATGATACAAAAAAATTATAGCATTGAGTCTATACGTACCTTTACAGCCCACTGAAAGAAGAATGAAATCTTTACGTACAATTGATTCCTATTCTGATTCCCAATTTTCAATCTATTTAAGACTTTCACGCAAAGACTAACAGTAAATGATCTTTAAATAATCGAACGGAAGAATGATCGATTATATTCGTGATTATCGCGTTAATTTTAAATCTAATTACATATAAGCTCTCAACAGATTAAAAAAATACCTAAAATAAATAATACTAACTTGATTATTGTACAACTATAAACTAATTGAGTTCGCTCGTGACATAGATTTTTGGACATTTAGTTTAAATAAAATGAAGCTTTCTTTAGTTTTTTTCTCATTCTATATATATATATAAGAAGACTTTTTTAAAAATATACACTTTCAATTGTAAACAATATTTCAGCAACAACTTAAAGAAATTAAGTCGATATTAAGAGTTGTAATTGTTTACAAACCGGTTCCTTGATACAGTAAAATATAATAAAATTTGTTTTTAGCAATAGAAAATGTCACCAAACAATTAATGGAAATGATGTTACTTTTTAATCAAGTAATATTACCTGCAAGTTAAATTTAACTAATTTAACTTTAGATTAGTCACTGAACTAAAAATTATTTGAATATTCATTGATTAAGGCAAAGAGTCATTTTTAATTAATTTCATTCTAATTTTTAATCGTACTCTTATTTATTGAAGGCAATCCCATGTGGCCCGACCAGGATCACAACAGTAGCCATGATCAGGGCCATATTGGGCTATCCCAATCGGGGCTACGTCTGGAGTCGGGATCAAATTGGACAATTTCTTTACAGTAAAACCATTAATTTAATTTAAGAAAATGTAAAACTAAAATATAATATTGTTTGCGATCCGAAGTAGAATAAAAGTGTTAGAAGTAACTGGTGATGACACCAGTTTGCAACAGTGAAAAATGGTTGTTTTTTTAATTCAAATAACGTCTGCATATTCAGTTAGCTATTGCTACAGACCAAAAAATATTAGATGCAGCCAAAAGTTCGGTCTTAATTATCAATTATTTTGGTTTACTATAGGTTTACTTTGAACAAAAATGAGTTTATTGAGTAAATAGTGCATGAAATGTTATTATTTTAACAAAATTTATAGGATCTAAAATTCTGGTCACAAATTGAACTATTCAAAATTGATCAATTTTAAATGTAATAATTTTAACTGGTAAGAATTTCTAGTGAAATTAACATTCAAGGTCTGTCGATATAAAAATACGGATTAAAATATTTAATATTATGGATATAATATTCAATATAATATTTAATAATATACAAATATTATGGAAGGTTTTCATCAGATTTTGAGAATAATTAATCTAAATTTTATCATCAAAATTATCATTATCTGAAAGACAATATTTGCTTTAAAGCCAACATCTAGGCTACATTTACGATGTTGCTCCTAGTCCTGTTAAGGCAGATTTTGAAACTGCAAAGGACATAATCTTAAAAAATTTGTTTTCCTATAAAATAAAACTGTGATGACGTCAGATTTCATGAAACTTTGATCTGAAAGTTAGGTATTCACACAATCATCCGAGTTTCCCAAAGAAAAATAATATTGATAGTCCATAAGAAAGCATCATAGTATTCTTTATTATTATTATAAGAGATCGTATTTGACTAATCTTATGAATCTAGAATTCTTTATTGCAATTTCAGTTTCATTTCTCATAACATATTATTACTTCTGTTAATGGCTCTTAAACTGCCGATAATCATTTTGATTTTCTTGAAGGTGTTGTCATGAATAAAACAAAAACTAGACGTCTCATCAAAAAATTGAGTAAATTTTTGTAGATATTTCTTTCGGTCTACTTCTGGGTATGTTACCATTCACTTTATAGCTATTCTCCTTTATTATTATTTACTCGGAAGTTATAAAACATTATTTTAAAAGTATGCTTCAGAGACTTCAATGTAGCAAGAATGTATGATGATTTTTATGCGCCCAAGATAATAATTTCATGGATGTAGCGAACCTAATAAGAATTCTACATTGCGTCGGTCATTGGCTACGTAATCACTCGTTACAATACCAGTATATCGTACAATAAAAAATACACCTTTAAGACCGGGGTAGTATGTTATATCTTAATAAGTAATTATTATAAAGTCATTCATAATGCGTATCCCGTATGAATATCGTATCTGAGCTTGCCTGAATCGTTCGGCACTATTACTCGTTAGTCTCGGCAGCACTTAGGATTTTCGAAGCGGAACCTGTCCGTCTAAGGTTTCACAGTCAATGGCAGGAGGCTTTCAATTTTAATTAACGAAACGGTTCTTTTTATCCTCGCCTCTGATTTCAAGTTTTCCTTGGAAATCAATCTTTATTTTCACTAATTTCACTACAATCTAATGGATTTTTAAACAGGAGTAGACAAGCTAATTAGTATGTAAATAATTTCTAATAACTAATGATGATTGATAATAATCTTCTAATTCATTCACTTAATTTGTTTAGTCTGCTATGTTATAAAAAAAATAATAACCTGGGGTAATCCGAGTAGTTTTGGTTAAAACTCGTCTTTTTGGATAAAACATTCAAATTCTATGGTAGAAAATTAATTTATTAGTTGAAAATGGAAATATAATGTTGAAAATTCACTTTTTAGGTTTAAATTTAACTTTTTAAAATGCAAGTTTAATTATTCCACTTTCAGTTAAATATGTACATCTTTTAGTTTGAAATTCAACTATACTTGGTTGAAACTTAAAATAAATGATTAAAAATATATTCTGGTTGAAGGTTCTTCATTTCATTTAAAAACAATTTAGCTAAAAATTAAACTATTATGTTGAAAATTAACTTTTATAAACTAAAAATTTTAATTATAGATTTTATATTGTAAATGTTATCTTTTTCAGTTAAAAATCCATCTAGTTGGTTGAAAATTCATGGATTTTGTTGAGAATTAGTCGTTTATATATAAAAAAATGAACCCTTTTGGTTAGGAATTCAACTACCAAGTTAAAAGTTAAAATCTTTTTTTTCTTCATTTTTTTGGCTTTCGGTGAGTTGAAAACTCAACTCTTTGGTTAAAAAATTCAATATTTTGTTAAGAAAACGTTCTATGGTTGGAATTATTTTTTTTTAAACTTATATTATAAACTATTCGACTTCGAGATTCATTATTTTAGTTACAGATTCATTTCCTTGAATGAAAATTTGACTGTTATGCTGAATATTTGATTTGTAAATATTTTCTTTAAATTAAAAATACAAGTAATTTATTTTTGGTTGGAAATTTATATTTTTTTTAGTTTAAAATTAAAATGCTTGGATGAAAATTTATCCTTTTTCGTTGAAAATTTAACTGCCTGGTCAAAAATTCATGTGGATTTTTGAAAATTCATCTTGTTTGGTAGAAAATGTATCTTCTTGGAAGAAAATACATCCTTCTTGGTTGAAAATTCAACTGCTTTAGAGAGTTTATCTTTTTAACTTATAAATTTCAAAAAATTGCATTAAACTATGTGGTTTAAAACGAAATCATTTATTTTGAGATTTGAATATTCTGTTGGAAAATCGTTCTTTCAATCTGAACCCTTTTTTAATTAAATTTAACGGGTCAAAAATGTTATGTTTTTGTTCAAAATTAGTTTTGTTAAACTTAAAATGTAATCCATTCTTTTGGTTAAAATTAAAATATTTGATTTGAAACTAAGTTGAAACTTAATTTGAATTTTTAGCTAAAAACTTCAATTTTTGCTGAAAATTCGATTTTTGGTTAAAAAAATTAATATATTTCATTGAGAAATTATGTTTTTTAGTGAAAAATTGGACTGTTTCGTTAAAAGTTGATGTGGTTATGTAAAAAATTGGTCTCTTGATGGCAAATTAATCTCCTTGGTTGAAAATTCATCTTTATAGTTTAAAAATTCCGCTATTTGGTGAAATATTGAACTATTTTATTCAAAAGCTTATTATTTTATTAAAAATGAAACTATTTTTTTATAGTCATATTTTTTGGACGAAATGAACACTATTTTATTGAAAACGTAACTTCTAAAATTTTGTTGTCTATAATATTAGTCTTTAATGCGTGTCCGACACGGATTTAAATTTTATTTTTGGTTAAAGAAGTATTACGTCCTTAAAAACCTTGGCGACCCTTCTCGTATGTGACACTTTATGACTTCAGGAAAGACCCCCCCCCCCAGACCCTCACAATTTAATTTTTATAATATAAAGCTGATATTTTGTCTAAAGAAATATTATAATTTAATTTGAATTAAAAATAATTAGAAAGATAATTCACTTTAGAGAATATTTATGCTTCCGTGATGCATCGGACCTTCGCCCTCGTCTGGGAGATTTCAACGCCCGCACGCACGCACGCGTTACGAGTGTTGCTCGACGCAGCCTTGTTGTTTTTGCAGATTTATTTTTTTTTCCTTTCCGTTTTCATGATAAATGATGCGCTAGGATAGGTTAAAGTTTTATGATCTTAGAATCAAGTCGCAAAAATTATATCCATTAGTTATGTTGATTTTTTTACTGTCTTTGTTGCATTTCAGTTTATTTTTCGTTTGAAAAGTTTCATTAGAAATTCCGAAATAACTAAAATGAAAAACTTCTACAAACATTAGAAATTTTAATGTAATAGTTATTGAAATCAATTTAATTATTCAGCTGTAACATAAATATATGTGACAAACGATTCGTCCACAACAAAGTAAATTATAATATTTTAACACAAACCAACTTCTGATCAATAATTTTAGAGGTTATATGAAAGGTACTATGACAAATCATTATTTTAATTATTTTTCATTGGATTTCACATACAAGTACAAATTTAACTATTTTATTTATATTTCACACATTAAAAAAAATTTTATCTTTATTTAAAAAAATAGTTATTTTGAGAGGCGCAAAAATTCATAAGAAGCTTTATAATGAACCTAAATATTTAAAATAAACTTAACCTCACGAATATTTCAAATATTTGAAAGACTCCCAATAAATTAAAAGATTCCCAGTGAATTAAAAGAATTTTAACAGATTTCGAATTATTTTCAGGTCTTTTAATGGATTAGAAATTTTATTTTTAATTTGCAGAATTTTTACGGAATTTCTTAACCTTTTTTTCAGAGACTACATGATATTTTAAGGGGTTTAAATAGATTTCAACAAATTAAAATTTTTTAAAGGGATTTCCAATGATTTTGAATCATTCCGAGAAGTTTCACAGATTTCAAATGATCTTAAAAGATTTTAAGAGTTTGAAGAAATTCACATTCAGAGAATATTAAAGGCATTTTAAAAGATTTTAAGGGACTTCAAAGATTTGTATGGGTTTTAAGGAAGTAAGAACGATTTACGTAGATCAGAAAGGATTTTGAGGGATTTCAAGGGATTTCGAATGATTTGAAGAGATTTTAAGATTTAAAAAGATTAATTAGAACTTAACAGGATTTAAAGGGATCTAGAGAAATTTTAATGGATTTTCGTAAATTTTATTGAATTTAAAAATATTTTAGGAATGGCTAAATTTTCAGTAAAAAAAAAAACTAATTTTAAACCAAAAAAATTCATTTTCACCAAAGAAGTTAAACTTTCAGTGCAAACAGATGATTCAAGAAAAAAATAAATAAATTTTAAACAAACTAGTGGAATTTTCAAGTAAAAAAAGATAACTTTTCAACCACAAATCAAATAGGCTTATTTTAAGCTAAAAAATTAATTTTTAAACATAAAAAACTAATTCTAAACAAAATGGTTATAATTTCAACTAAAGGGATAGGTTTTCTACTTTTGTACATGAAATTACAAAAAAGGTTGAATTTTCAAGTAAAAAATAATAATATTGAATTAAAAATGTAATAGTTGGCTTTTCAGTTCAAAAAAAAATTTAGAGCATAAAAAACGAATTTTCATCCAAATAAATCAATTTTGAACTTATTGAACTTTTGTTCAATAAGTTAAATTTCCTACTGAAGAGACGAATTTTAAAGTAAAATTATGGATTTCAAAATAAAAATCAATTTTGGACAAAGTATTTGGAATTTCAACTGAGGAGTTGAATTTTCAAGAACAAGAATTTCGACTATGAAAATTAATTTTCCAGCAGAACAAAAAACAAATTTTTAACTGAAATAACGAACCTTGAACAAAAGAAAAATACATTTTTATGTCGGGCTCGTGGTTTGTTTTGCTCGTAAGCTCAAGCGCGTCTAGGGCGCGCGTCTGTTGGATCTCGCGCCTCGCGCTCGATTAAATATTTATCTCGCGCTACGCGCTCGGTCATAGTGCTTTCCCAAAATTTGTGCAGAGAGCTTTGAAAATTAAAGGTCAAAGGATCGACGACTGTAATTTGGTGATTGTGAATTCTCTTTTGTTAAAGCTCCTTCGGCTTTAACTAACACATTCTGATCACGTTTCGCGTGCTTGGCACTCGATTTTGTCCAAAGCAGGAATTTTTCTACATTAGGTTCAAAATTACATCAAATACATATTACGAATTTTCAACAAAATAAATTTTAGTAAGCAATCATTACCTACTTTAAGTTAAATTTGAAAAATTATACAAATTGTGATAATAGTTTTAACGAATTTACTAAGTAAATTATCTTTGCTGAAACTTACTTTAATGAAAGAACCAGAATATTCGTTTGTTATATTGTTAACATTCATCTTCATTACTACATTAAATCTGTTTTCCTGTAATTGGAAAATATGAGGATTGCTTCTTCTGTCGTCTTAACTTTGGTGGCGATTCTCAATTCTTTTGGTAAATATACAAAATTAATCATATATCTATAATTTACGTAGATTTGTTATCCTATACGCAAAGCAGCATGGGTGTTAATTAATCTACATTCTATCCCAAGTCCTAATTTTTTACAAACTTTATTTAGGTTTGCGCGAAATGTATGAGACGTTTTATTTAGACAATTTATTCTAAATTTTATTCGAAAGAATGCAAAATGTGTGTGTCACAAAAAATTGAGATCGAGAAGTGTCCCTATTGATACAAAATTTATAACATACAGTGCACAGTGTACACTCTTAATTGTAAGGACTTATCCATAAATTACGAGAACGATTTAGAAGAAGGGTTTTAGTAAATTTTACTGGTTTTTATGTGGGATTCAAAAATCTTATTTAAGAAAATTTTTTACTTTAACAAACCTAACAAAATCCATAGATATGACAAAATGAGAGGATAGTCTCGCTAAAACTCGATCTCTTAGACCAAAAGTTAATTTTCTGTTGCTGAAAATGAATAATTTATTGCGTTATAAGTTTTTAAATAAATTTAAAAGAATAGCAAATGCGATGGATCTTACGATAGAGTTTTAAACTTTATTTTTAACCAAAAGAGATCTTTTATAATAAATATGAATTTCATATTAAAAAAAAAACGAAATTTCAACAGAATAGTTTAATTTATAACGAAATTTTTAAACGTACAGAATTCCTGAAAATAAAAACAAGAATATAATGACCAAATTCAAACAACCACCATAAAATCGTCCTATTAGCATTCTTTTTGTAATTTTTAACAAAAGAGAGAATTTTAGAAACTGAAGTGTTGAATCTGGAACATAATAAAACAATTTTTTGGAAAAGTAGTTTAAATTTCAACCAAATTCAAATTTGAACCACAAAAATCGAATTTTCATCCAGGTAGATAAATTTTCTACCGAGGACAAAAATATTTAACCAAATAGGTAAATTTTCAAACCAAATACTTTTATTTTGAACTGAAAAAGATACATTTACCACGACAAATGAAATACTAACAT
Organism: Belonocnema kinseyi; assembly: GCF_010883055.1. NCBI lineage: Eukaryota > Metazoa > Arthropoda > Insecta > Hymenoptera > Cynipidae > Belonocnema > Belonocnema kinseyi. Next base: position 125,239,054 of record NC_046658.1, read on the forward strand.
TGTTAGTTAAAAAAATTAATATTTAAAAAAATAGATACCTTTTTTCAAAAAGAGATAAATTTTCATATAAAATAATCCCCCAGTAAGAATTCGTAAGATATAAAAGTTTTGATGCAAAAAAAAAGTAATTGTCTATTTTTAATTGAAATTAAGGAGTTTATTTAAGATCATACTCAAGAAAGTACAAACGAATGAATTTTTTAATTTATTTAACGTAGGATTTCAAACAATTTAAAAGAATTTCGATAAATTTCGACGACCTTTTACTGATTATAAGGCTTTTAAAAGTATTTTAAGGGTTTATTAAATATCTTAAGTAATTTGTCAATATTCCATCGATTTTCAAGAGATTAAGAAATATTTCCATGGATTTCAATAAATTTTAAAACTTTTTTATGGCGATTAGAGCATTTTGAAAATTTATAAAAATTACCAGGGATTTTAAACGATTCCAAAGGATTTTAAGAGATTAAAAAAATTTCAAAAGGATTTCAAAGAATTTTCTAGGATTTCAAAACCTTTTAAGATTGAACTTCAGAAAAGGATTATTAAGTATTTAAACTAATATAAAAAATTTCGTGGTTTTAAAGATTAAAAAAAATATCTTTATAGATTTCACGGATTTCGAGAAATTTTTGAGGAGTTTACAGGATCTTAAAGATTTCCAGGGATTTTAAGAAATTCCCAAGGATTTCAAGGATTTAAAAAAATTCGAGGGATTTCAAAGAATCATTTAGGATTTCCAAAGCATTCTAGATATTTCTATTGAACTTTGAAAAATAAATTAAATTAAATATTGAGGAATTCCGGTCAATTTCAAAGATTTCAAGGTATTTCTAAAATCTTTAAGAATTTAACAAGCTTAAAAGATTTTAAATTATTATAGGGGTTTGATTAGTTTAAACAAAATTAAATGACTAAGTTTAATTGAGTGTGAATTCTAGAAAATTTCCATGGGTTTTGAGCGATTTTGTCTAATTTCATAATAATTTCAGGGACTATTAAAGATTTCCAAACATATCAGGAGGTTTTACGGGTTTCAAACTTTTTCAAGCAGTTTTAAAGGGAAGATTTCGTTGAGTTGCAAAAGATTATAAAATTTTCCAGGGACTTTAAGGAATTTCGGAACATTCAAAGGTATTTTAGAGGATTTTTACTCTTTTTTAAATAGCAAAGGATTTCAAAGAATTTTAAACGATTTCCAAATATTTTAAGGGATTTCCAGTCTAAAATTTCAAAGACTTTTTAGAAAATTTTGGGAAATTATTAAATGAAAATTCATTGAATTTTAAAAGATTCTTAGCCATTGCACAGATTTCAAAGGGGTTTAAAAGTATTTCAAAGTATTTTAGCATATTTCAAAGATTGATTAAATTTCCAAAGATTTCACAGGATTTCAAAGAATTCTAGGCATTTTGACATTTTTTAAAGAGAATTTAAATTAATAATTCTCAGTCAATTTACCTAGGTATTTTAAGGAAAATTTAATATTAATAATGACAAATCTTATTATTAAATTTCTGTTTAAAATAATTAACCAAGAAAAAGGAAATTTTCAACAAAATAGTTCAAGTTCTAACCAAACCGATGAGTTTGTATTAAAAAAAATAAAATTTGTAACAAAAAGGGTAATAGTTCATACTTCCACCAAAAATTATTGTAATGTTCAATGAAAAACTGTCAAATTAAACCAAAAAATAAGATTTTTTAAACAACATTTCTTGATCAACAAGGAAAAAAATCTCATTATATATTTTTGAAAACAAAAAGTTGAATTGACATCATAAAAATATGTATTTTATACCAAATTAAGTGAACGTTCAACTGCAAAAGATCGATTTTTCAGCAAAAATGAAGTAAGTGCATTTTTAATTAATTAGTTTTTTTTTAATTATGCGATATTAATATATGACGACTTATGCTGAGCATGAAACGATTTTATTCTTATTATATTTTTGAATATGTGTTAACTATTCAACGATTTCTTTTTAATCCTTAACTTTTAATCAAATTAAAATTTCAAAAAATTAAGTTTTGAATTTACCAGATTGCAATAGTGAATAAAAAATTAGAAAAATAATTTTTAAGTAGAAGAAATAAAAATCAATTAGACACTATATTGATTCAAAATTTAATGGATTACATACTATTATTTTCGTTATTTGATTTAAAAATTCTGGTACTCTTTAAAGAGAATTTGAATAATGCATTCATGTGAACTGTCATTTTATAAAAAAGGCGATGGAGGCAAAAAATAATACTTGACCTCTCTTGCTTGCTGCGATCCGTTAAAGATACTTTGAAGAAGAAGCGTCTCGAAGAAGGCGGAATCAATTCATCAAACTTCTGACTTCAAGGTTCCAACACGATTGCCGAATGATTTTTAAAACGTCATAAAAACCCCTAACTTTTTTTTAGCAGACTAATTTCAGAAACATCATTCCACTCAATAAATTCTTTCACCAAGTACGTAATGTTGCAAAAAATATTTTTTGAGTGTTTCTAACATAGCTTGTGAAGTTAAAAATGCTTATTTCTGAATAATGAAATACTTCAAACTTTGACATTAAATGATAGTTAATTAATTTGAACCCGAAATTTAATGATAATGATATTATATATAGATTTCGAATTTTTGTTTAATCAGCAAATTGTGCATCAGAATGACACATTTCACAAAATTCTGTCTTGCACAAGAGCCTGTTATGAATTTTTGGGAGCAGCAAGTGTTAAATGATAAAATAATTTTCAAAGCAATTATGATTTATAGCCCGATATAGGAAAACTTGCATTTTTCTGTCACCCCGAAATAAAAAATTTTCTACAACACTTCAAAATTGTCCTAGAAAGTTGTATGTCAGTCTTCCAGAAGTGGAACTCGGAACTTGGTAAATCTGTAGAAACAATTTTTAGAAAAAAAACTTCAAAGGCTAAATTTTATTTAAATCACTTTTTTTAAACATTTAAAGAAGCATCTAGTTAAAAATTTATAATTTTATTGGAAAATTATCTTTTGTATTACAAATTCAACTATTTTGCCGTTTGTGCCTTAGGGCCGAAAAAACTTAAAGAAGTGGGCCTTGAAACGAACAAAAAGAAAAAAAGCTCTCTATTCTCGCCTGCCTCGCAAGCCCTCAAAATACGAATTTGATTGGGAAATTGAGTTATTTTATTAAATTAAAAAAATTTGTTGGAGAAATCCAAAGGTGCGCGCTCAGCCCTAAGTTTGAAAATAATAGAGTGCGCGCTTAGCCCGACGCCTTTTTTCGGATGTCTTTGGAGTTAGCGTCAATTTTATTAAATATCAACCAAAATTTTGCTTATAAACAATCGCGTCCATGGAGAAAATTTTAGTTAAAATATCGCTGCTTCAAAATTTATCAGTGCTTTCTTTTATAACTTTCGTTTTTTATTCAAAATTGCTGATGCAAAAACTGTGTGCGCTTAGCCACGGTCTCCTCAATTCATTTTTTGTTGAGAATTAATCTTTTTTGGTTGACAATTTCATTATTTTGTTAAAATTTTAACCATTTTGTTAAAAAGTCCTTAATTTTTATTAAAAATTCAACTGTTTTATTGGAATTTTTGTTTGTTACATTAATCTGCTTTTTATTTCAAATTTAAATCTTTTTGGGTTGTAATATCAACTATTGCATTCTTCGTTGAAAATTTATTTTTGTTGAAACTTAAACTATTTATTTCAAAGCAGAACTACATTTTTAAAACTTAATTCTTTTCTTGTTATTAAAGATTCATAATTTCAGTAGCGCATTGAACTATTCTGTTAATTTCTTTTTGGGTAAACATTTTTTTAAATTGTGAATTGAACTATTTCACTTTTCGTTACATTTTTGTTTAAGTCCGCGATTCGACTATTTGGTTGAAAATTTATCCTTTTTAGTTTGAAAATTGAACTATTTGAGTGAAAATTGATCTTTTCCAGTTAAAAAAACTAGTTGGATTTTTATCATTTTCATGATTTTATAAAAATGAATGTTAAACAAAGGAGTGAAAATTTTAATTAAATAATTATATTTGTTAGCAAGAAGATTAATTTTTAACCAAAAATATAATCAGAGAGAAACTATGGAATGATCATTCCATAGTTTCTCTCTGATTCTATTTTTGGTTAAAAATTAATCTTTTTGCTAACAACTATAACTATTTAATTAAAATTTGCACTCCTTTGCTTAACATTCATTTTTATAAAATAATGAAAATGATAAAAATCCAACCAATTTTGGTTTAAAGTACGCTATTTTTGTTTGAAAAGTCAACTATTATATTTTCTGTTTAGAATTCAAAATTTTAAATAAAATTCTATTTACGGTTACAATTATTATTATTCTGTTAAAAATTTATCAATTCTGTTAAAAAGTCATTCTTTTTTGTTAAAATTCAACCTTTTATTTAAAAGTTAATTCTATCATATTTTTACTCAATGTTATTATATACCACTGCATTTTTGTTTGAAATTCATATTCTTAACAAGAACTTTATTATTTTTATTTTTATATTTTTTCGTAGAAAATTCAACTCTTTGGTTGAAAGTTGAACTAGTTTGCTGAAACTTAAATTTTCTGGTGAAGATTCATCATTTTAGAGAAAAGAATCATCTCTTTTATTTAAAACTGAATTATTTTCTTAAAAATCTGTGGTAAAAATTAAAATATTTTTTGATAAAAAATCTACTATTATATTTTTTTCTGAGAATTATTATTTTTTGGCTAAAAAGTCTTTTTGTTGTTATTGTAAAGATTCATAAATTTAGTTAAAAAAGAATCTCTTTTGCTGAAAATTTAACTATTTTCTGAAAAATCTCTTTGGTAAAAATAACCAATTATTTTTGTTTCAAAGGTAATTCTTTTTGGTAAAAAAGTTTTCTATTATATTTAATCTTGAAAATTATTATTTTTTGGTTTAAACTTTTTGGATGAAATTATTTCTGATGTTAATTAATTTTCGATGTTAAATTTTGTTTGTTTCTTATAGGAACGAGTTAAAGTCTTTTCGAAGTGGAATTAAGAACTAATTAAATATAAAAAAACACTTTTAGATAGACAACATTAAATTTCAGAGCCATAGAGACTAATAGCTCAATATAGGAAAATTTGTATTTGATAATAAGAACAATAATAATAATAGAAAATTCCAAAATTAATTTTGGGCTCATTTTGATCTTAAGCTGATAGATAACCTTAATGATATGCAACAGTTTCATACCCCGGAGTTTACTGTGTAAATATTTCCCTTTATATACTTCATTGAAATCAAATATGAAATAAAATATTCAGCCGAATTTGTATAAAAAATATTCAGAAACATTGAGGGAATTTATCATCTAAAGTGTGTCACTTCTCTCAAAAATAAGTTGCAAAACAAGTGTTGATAAACTGGCCTCTTGCTGCTAGCAATATATGTCACTGAGAAATAGTGCCTGCTCTTCATAGTAGGTTAGTGAGTAAAATTCCACACAAATAATATACGTGTTACCTGGACTCTATTATGTGTAATATTACGTGTAATGTTATATACCATACTTTATATGCAGATTACGAGGGAAATCACATATCATCAGTAGCCTAAACTAAACAAGGCGTAGGAGTACATACGTAGTAGTTTACTGTAACAGCAACGGTATAGTGAAAATATAAACGGTATAGCATCCGCTTCTCACAGCAGTTTTTGATATATGTATATTGTATACGTGCGCAACAAATTCACTAACATGATTATTAAATAACTAAGATTAGCCCTTGTCCAAGATCGACTGCCTCAGTTTACTATTTTATGACAGAAGATGAGGAGTTAGCAACCTCAAAGTACAACGTGATGCTATAACGGATTTTTTTTCTGGATCCTTCAGTTATGATGGGAAAAAATCTTGTATTCGTTTGCATATCAAAGTTTTGCCGTCAGGTTGAGAATGAGATGCAACTTTACACTTTTTAGGTATTTTTAACGAGAATTTAATAAGAAGAAATATTCTTTAAGAGAAAATTAAACATTTTTATTGTTTCATTGAAGTTCATTATACTTGAAGAGAGCATGATAAATCTATTCGAGTTGTTTCCTCAATAACTAGACAAAGAGAGCATCCAAATATTATTGCGCGACGCGATTTTCAGTGATTTTTGAATCACATCTCCCTTTTGTGACCCTCTTTTATTGTAATATAAATTATAAATTTATATAACCGTCAAATAAACAATCCTCACAACAAAATGAAATCTTTTGTATATGCCTAGGATATCTCTG
>NC_046658.1:125245411-125248788 GCF_010883055.1 Belonocnema kinseyi
ATGCATATTGTCTATATGTGTCTCGAATATTCGGTTTCTTTCGAATTCTCTCTCATCATCATCTATAGCCTCTAAATTGTGCAGTTTGGATATCGCACTTTTCACTATGATTACACTGTTAGAAAAATCTGTAAAAAGTTTAATATACATGCGTGTGAAGCAAATATGAACTGCTGCTACTGAAATGTAACATACATTGGTGTAGTGAATTTAATATACATATGTATTAAATTTAATATACAAGTCAGTATAGCAATGTGCGTGAAAACTCAAAGTGCTTTAATTTCTTTAAATCTTGTCAAATATTCTCAATTAAATTAATAATCTAGAATTCGTTGACTGAATTGTAATTTATTATGAAAGTGCAATGTACGGGTAAATTTTTTTCCTAATTTCGCTCTGAATGGTCACAATTTAAGGCGAAAACAATTAGATGTAGGTTAGGTCTGTTATTTATTTGCTTAGTTCAACCTTTCGACTTGAAATGCAATTTTATTTCTGATAACCAGGAAGAAGTTATCATGTTTTATTATTTACAATCTAAAATTACTGCTTAACTTATTTTGGATTCGTAAAAAATGGAATTATCTGCCTTTTCTGGTAAGTAATTAACATGAATGTATATGAAATTTAATATAGTCGCCTTTAATGGCGATTTAATATGCTTGATATAAAAATTTTAATACACATGGGTATATTAAATTTAATATTATTTTTAACAGTGTATAACGGAAAATTCAGTTTTTACGACAAATCACAATAAAATTAATATGTTCCGCCTTGCTTTACACAATATAAATGAGAATAGAATATAATTCGGCATGAATATTCCAGAAATTGTTGACTTCTTGAAGGTCGATCTTACGGCATTTTTGATCTACTAGTAGAGAATATCCAAATTTCACTCATATTTATTAGACAACAAACAAATTAACTTTCGTCCCGCAACGCCGGACCTCATCAGGATACATAATCGAAAGCAAAACCATAACTGGATCGATGAGAGAGGTTGAACAAAATTTTATAATTTATAATTATAATTATAATTTTATAAATGAAATTTTAAACGATGGTTAACACTGTGTTAATGAAGATTCAAAAAAGGTAAAATTTAGAATTTTGAGAAAAGTTAATATTAAAGTTAACCGTTCACTCTTGGACACGCAGTGCATGGTTATTATAAACATTTTAAATCACAGTAGGCAGCATTCTTTTATACCATGACCGCATGTGTCCAAGAGTGAACGGTTAACTTTAATATTAACTTTTCTCAAAATTCTAAATTTTACCTTTTTTGACTCGTTATTAACACAGTGTTAACCATCGTTTAAAATGAAAAAAAATTTGTTCAACCTCTCTCATCGATCCAGTTATGGTTTTTGCTTTCGATTATGTATCCTGATGAGGTCTGGCGTTGCGGGACGAAAGCTAGTTTGTTTGTTGTCTAATAAACATTAGCGAAATTTGGATATTCTCGACTAGTAGATCAAAAATGTCGTAAGATCGACCTTCAAAATTTATCATCCTAGTCAACAACCTAACATCTCAAGTATATTGTTGACTTCTTTTCAGAGCGTAAGCTTTTATTGCACTACAGTTTTCTTAAACTGACAGCCCTATACTTTTATACTTTATGCTTTATGTAAAATTTCCGGAGAAATACCTAATATTGTTACATGATAAGTTATTTTATTTGTATGAGTAAATGTTCACATAATTTCATATAATTGTTCATATAATTCATATAATTGTTCATATAATTACTGGGATGCCCTGAGAATATTTTGAGATATCCTTGGGCATTCTAGAATGTGAATACTTTTAATTAAATTCTTTAAACACTTTTTCTCTGACAACATTGATATAATTGAAAGATTAAATTAGAAATAAGAAATAAGAAAATCCAAATATTGTTGGTTAAAAATGTGTTTGTTTTTTTTTGCTGAAAATTCTATAACATTATATTTTTCATTTTGAATTCATCTCTGTTAAAAATTATATATTACATGGTTGAAAATTGAACTATTTTGTTGAAAATTCGTGTAATTTTTGGTTAAAAATTCATGTATTTTGTTCATAATTCAGTTTTACTACGGAAAACTAATCTTTTTAGACAAAAATCAATGTTTGATCAAAAACTGAACGCTTTTATTGAATGTTGAAATCTTTTATTAAAAATTTAGTTTATGAAGATTCATAATTTTAGATAAAAGTACATTGTTTTGGTTGTTAATTTAACTATCCTTATGAGACTTTTTTTTTTAGAATGAATTTTCCTAACTGAAAATGTAACAATTCCATTTTTGGTTTAAAATTTATATTCCAAATTGAAAATTGATCTTTTTAGATTGAAAAGAAATGCATTTTGTAAAAAATTTCTCTTTTTTGATAGAAAATCAATTTTCTTGAATAAAAATTCATCCTCTTTGGAAACACTTGTATCCAAAATGTCATCACTTTATATGAAAATTAATTTCTTGTCGAAAATTAAATTTTTTGTTTGAAATTAATATTTTCGGGTTAAAACTTCAATTTTTCTATAGAAAATTCGTCTTCTTGCTTGAAAATGCAGCAATTAAGTTGAAAATTAACTTTTTTATTTAAAATTAAATTTCTGTTGAGAATTTATATTTTTTGTTAACAATTAAACTATTTGATGAACTAAACCGCTCATTCAAAAACTGCATTACTATTTTGTTGCAAAAAAACTTTATTTTTGTCGTTAAAAATTAATTTCTTTGATAAAAATTTATCTATTCCATTTTTAATTATAGAATTATCTTTTTTTAGTTGAAATCTCTACTGTTTGGTAGAAAATTAATGTATTTTGCTATAAATGAATTAGTTAAATAGTTAAAAATTCATTTTATTTGATTAAAAATTTACTTTCTTGTTCAAAATTTTTCTATCTGGTTTAAAAATTAACTTTTTTTAAAACATTTTATTTTTTACTATAAAATTCAACTACTTTGTTTAAAATTCGTCATTTGGTGCAAAATTAATTTTTTTAGTTGAAAATTGACCCATTTGTTAAAAAATGAATATTGGAAAAACAAAGAAATTGGAGCTCTCTAATAAATTTCACTTTACCTTCCCCACTGAATTCTTAAAATATGGAAAGTGAATTTGACGAAAAAATCCATATTTTCGTTGTATCGTATATTTAGAAAAGAATGTATGCTTATATAAAGAAATAAGTTTTATACGGACAAAATCATTTTTGGGACTAAATAATTTTTTCTAGTAAAATTTAATTGCTTAATTTTTCTCGGAAACGATGTACGAGGGTAGTTCAATAAGTCCTTAGAATGAAGTATAAAAACAATTTTTTTTGGGTAAATTTTTTTTTATTTTTCAACATAATCTCCTTGGAGCTC
>NC_046658.1:125248888-125274430 GCF_010883055.1 Belonocnema kinseyi
TCGGGAGTGGTGCTGACTGAAAACAGATGATTTGGAGCGATTCGCGCGCCATCTGTTGGTCATTCTAAGGACTTATTGAACTACCCTCGTACAATATCACGAAAGAGTAATATGTATTTTGTGTAAAAATTTTCTTAAATCGGAAACTAGTACGGTCTTAATGAAACATACAAGATTACTTTCTCATTCAAGTACAAAAGAAACAAAAAAGAATTGAGAACAAATGTTGGGTTCTTGAGAAAATCGACTTTCCGACGGCATTCGAAAGAGAACAATTAACATACCATATTTAGGAAGATCTTATTACAGTCTATATCTAAGAGTCATAGACAGTCTCATTTTAGCTAACTATTTTTTCCATGCACCTGCTTTGGAAGTCTTTTTAATTCTTTTCAATTCTTTTGAATTCTCCTTATTTCTTTTCCAGACCATACCCATTTAAAATCAGACAGGCAGTGCCTTTATAACTTTTGACGAAATAAAATATTATAATTTTCCTTCCTAACAATGGTAGGTTAATTGTCCTCCTTCAAAATCCGCCGAAAACCCAAGAAAATGTAAAAAATTAATCAAATAAATGTGGTTTTTCCGAAAATATTAAAAGTCTATTTTCTCAAAAAGCCCACATTTTTTCCTAATATTTTTTGCTGAATTGATCTCTTAATTTTCGCTGCAGTCACCAAAATTTTAGGTAACTTTTTTTTCAAATGTATACCTGAATTTATTAGTGGTTCATATTTTCTTCTATTTTAATATATTAATATTAAACAATAAAGTTTCCTAATTGCATTTGCAATACGAATGGTACAGCTTGGTATTAAATGATTATCTAATAATGAATGTTAATTTCGAGTAAGTATGCACGTCAGGTGGTTTATGATATTACATATTTAGCATATTTGCGTGTCCTCGACCCTAATTTTTCGATGTCACGTACTGTATTTACGATCCATTCACATTACTTTTTTGAAAATTACCCGTAAAGAAAAATCACAAAAAACATAGTTTATATCATGATGACTACTTTATTGCGCTTAAGACAAGTCCACAAGTCCATAAAAAACAAGTTTTTGCAAATTTTATTCGGTATCTTTCATATTAGCTAAATCGAGTAAAAATTCAACATTTATTTTCTCAATTAGCCATAGAATACAAATAAAAAAATACTTTTTAAATATCACCCCCTTAAGTTTATTTCATGAGACCTAAAAGAACCCATAAGTAAAAGAATGGGTTTTGCGAATTTTATTACCGTTAATTATGATTTTTGCCGTTTTTTTAAATGCAGATTATTTTTAATACAAATTGATTTAATGCATAAAATACTTCTTTATACTAATAATTGTATTTCTACATAAATTGTTAAAGCAATTTATTATTTACTTGCATTTTTCTTTTATTTAGATTAGAGATACAAAGTCGCGGTTTTTTCAGAAAATTTCCATTGTTCGTCCAATTTTCAAACAAATTGAGTTCGTTTTTGTAAAAATATATATTTGTTCAAACAAACAATTATTATTCCTAATAATATTGTCATTGAATAATACTAGTAATTAAGTTTTTTTGTTGAAATTTTTAACTTTTTTCCACTGTTCACTTCAAGTAAGTTAACATTTAATTCAATTTAGCAACAATGTTTGTTTAAAGTATTTATTATTGTTTTTAGGTATCTTCTTCTACAATAATACTAGATAGTTTTGGATTTTTTTTCGAAATTTTTAACTTTTCATCCACTTTTTCATTAGAGCAAAGTAATAATGAATTGAAGTTAAAAAAATAATTGTTTCAACAATTTGTTTTTATTGTTAATGATGTTCTCTTTGCTTAATTATAGAAGGTTGCAGTTTTTTCGACATTTAAACCATTTGTCTTTTTCCACTTAAAGGGACTTGATAATTAATTAAGTTATAAAAAATAACTGTTCAAGCAAATTATTATTGTTTAAAACTATCTTAATTTATATTAATGCTATATGGTTGCGGTTTTCTGACATTTTTGTCCACTTTTTATTTGGTAACATAATAGATCATTCAAATTAACAAAAATAGTTGTTTAAAGAATTTATGATTGTTTATAACTATCTTCCCTTAGACAAGCGAAAAGTGAAAATTTTCAGAAAAAACCGCATCTATCTATTATTACTGTAGGAGAAGATAATTTTTAACAATAATAACTTGTTTATACAATTCTTTTGTTGAATTTCAATAATCATTACCGACACTTAAGGGAATAGTGGACAGAAAGTTTAATATTACTGAAAAACCGTTACTTTCTAGCATTATTCAATGTTAATATTATTTAAATAGTAAATTTCTTAAACAATTAATTTTGTTAACTTGAATTATTCATTTAACTCACTCTAATTAAAAATTAGAAAAAAGTGAAACAATTGAAAAAGTACTGTAATTATGTAGCATTATTATCAGAGAAAATTGATAATAAAAAATTGTTTAAGCAATTGTTTTAGTTAAAAGTGATAAATTATCTACTCGCTTTTATCATAAATTGGACAAAAAGTAGTACATTTTTGCAAAAGCATCGCGACTTTAGAACTTTATTCTAAGAGAAAATTACTCAAAGCAATAATAAATTGCTTAAGCAATTTATATAAACATCTAATTAACAGTATAAAGTAGTATATTATGCATAAGAAAGAATGTGCACTCAGAAAACCGCAAAAGAATACTAATTAGCGCCAAAAACCCTCAAAACTTATTTTTTCACTTATGGGGGTTTTTGGGACCCCATAGAATACACTTTTGAGGGTGATATTTTTTTAATAGAGATTAATCCACTTCTAATACAGTTTAATCTAATTGTAATGCAAACAATTCACGATTTTAGTTGCAAATTCAACTATTTTGGTACAATATTAATTTCTTCGACTGACAATTTAAATATTTTTTAAAATTAGTTCTTTTTTATGAAAATTAATTTTCTATGTGGAAGCTAAACTCAGTTTTATTTTTTATGAAAATTTTATTTTCTCAGTTGAAAATAATTATATTTTGTGAAAATTTCATTTTTTGTAGAAAGCTAATATTCTTGTTAAAAAGTTAATTTTTCTGGCTCAGAACTTAATTATTTTGTTAAAAATTCAAGTATATATTTCAAAATTAATTTATTTTGTCAAAATTTATATTTTTTGGTAAACAATTAACCTTGTTATAAATAATTGATCTTTTAGTTTAAAAATTTACCTATTTTTGTGTCAAATTAAATTTTTTGGTCCAAGATTCATGCTTTCTGAGTGAAAATTAATTTGGTAATTATTCCATTTTTAATTTCAAAGTTATCATTTATAGATGCAAATTCAATTATTTCTTTGAAAATTTAGGTTTTTTGTCAAAAATATTTTTTCGGAAAATTAAACTTCTTGATTGAAAATTAGACTACTCAGTTTGAATCAACTTTGTTGGAAATGAATTTTTTTGTTGAAGATTCATCATTTTACTTGAAAATTCATCCTTTTTTATGAAAGAAATCGAACTATTTTGTTAAAAAATCTTTTTTTTGTGAAATTAAAATTAAAAAAATTTAAATTAGTCCCTTATTGGTTAAGAATTTATCTTTCAAAGTTAAAGGTTCAACTCTTCAGTTAAAACTTAAATTTTTTGGTTGAAAATTCTAGTATTTGGCAAAAAAATAATCGACTTTGTTAAAAATTTAACAATTTTTGTATTAATTCAATTTTTTGGCTTACCCCGAATGTTTTGATTGAAAATTACATTCTTTCTTGGTTAATATATCTACTATTATATTTTTCGTTAAGAATTCATATATTTTGGTAAAAAAATACTCTGCTTTGTAAAAAATTTAAGAATTTTCTTAAAAAGTCATTTTTCGTTGAAGATTCATTTCAGTAGACAAATCATTTCTTTCATTGAAAATGTGACTATTTTGTTTAAAAATCGTATTTTGTTTTTATTAAAAAATTAATGTTTTGCTAGAAAACTTACCCGCATTGAAAATTATATTTTTAGGTTTAAAATTCCATTTCTTAGATGAAAATGCATGTCTTTTCTTGAAAATTTGCTGTTTTCTTCGGTAGAAAATTAATTTTCTATAGGTTAAAAATACGCGTCAGTCTAATTTTTCTACATAATTTTATCTGATCCAGAGAAATTCTTTGAAATCTGAAGTAAACTTAGTTAATTCAGAGTAATTTTGTCTATAGAGGTAATCCAGAATAATCCGATATAATCCAAATTAATCCAGCTCGGCTGGACCGCATTTTTATGAGTTGTTCCTCCTCATCGCGGCAGTGATGCCACAAAGTTAAGGTTTTTATCTTTTTTCGAAGGCTATTTTTTAAACAAATTTTCTTACATGAACAAATATGGACTTTTTATGCACAATAAAGTAAGCCTTATGTTGATATGTGCTGCGACGTTTGATATTTTTCTCTCAGGAGTAATTTTTTAAAAATATAGTACTATTTTGAAGAGTTTTGTGTGATCTATGAAACATGATGACTTTGTGCAGCTTTTCGCCAGGGGTGATTGCTAGAGAGATTGATCAGCGACCTGTGTCAGTGCAGGTTTGCTGAACGAAAGGGTCATTATAATAAGCAACATGGTAATTCTAGATTCATCTACAAATGTAGACCTCCCCTCGCACCTCCTCTAACACTTCCCTTTCTCATTTTTCTCATATAAATTCCTTGATCCCCGGCAGTATAGCGAGGGTAAAACCGAGTGAGATACGCATACCCCGAAAGTGATTTGGCTTAAGGGCATGTGATACTTAGAAAATTGTTGATTTTACCAGTTTTAGGTTCCGACGGCTTTTTTTTCTTTAATAATCAATATTTTGTCTTAAAAATTTGGGACATGATAGCGACCATGTTAACGGACGTCCCCACACACTTTTTTTTTTGGTGTAATTCAAAAAAGTTTTAATTTAGCAAAATCTGAAATTAGTATCGATTTTATCAGTTTTAGGTTCCGACGGATTTTTTTCTAGAATAATCAATATTTTGTCTTAAAAATTTTGGAAATGATAGCGAACATGCTAACAGACGTCCCCACACACTTTATTTGTGTTTTTTTTTTAAATTTTTGATATTGCTAACAACGTATTTACATTTGGAGGTTATGTATGTTACAATTTTCCTGTGCGTTACTTCCAAACTACACAATATTTTTGGCCGAAAACTTTGGACTTGCAAATAAACATAGTAACTAATCTCCCGGAACTAACCCTTTTTGCAGGCAATCAAAAAAGTTTATTTCATAAATAATTTCCAGATTATCGGAAAGGCAGAGATGAATAACGACGTAACCTCAAAATAATACATATGCATAAAATTTTTATCTAGCACAATAAATTTTTTTGTTATTATCCCTCAAAAAAGAGTCCGGGGACGTCCGTTATGATATTTTATAGCATCTCCGAATTCAGTTTTTAAAAATTTTCATTTTTGTGGAAAAAAAGCCGGGGAAACTGTAAGTATCACATGCCCTTAATGGTCTAATAATAACAGAGCTGTTTTGGAGGGGTCTTTGCGAAGTGAACGGATAGTAAGTGTGCATACAAATATGAAGAGGTAGGTTGGTAACTGCATCAAGGTAAATAATTGAGCCTATGGTAGTAAAGAAAACAAAAGCTTTTTGCTTGTGAACTCACTAGATCAGACCTGATTCAAAACTCGGTTTTCCCACAGTACCATGCCCAAGATCAAGGCTCAAGAGTCAACAGTCGCAGAGCACCTCACTGCTTTACAATCGCACGATCATTAAAATCATTATTCAGCGGATTGTTGCTTATTCAATTAAATCTGCATAATCCTACTACTGTCGCTCGCGATAATTTAATCCGAGCGTCTATCACTCATCGGATCGATATTACCTAGTCATAACATCGTTAGGGCGGAATTTCTATTAGAGCGTGAAAAACTAATTTTAAACAAGCCTGGGATGTACCAAAAAAAAGCAGGTAGGTCCTGAGTTATTGACCGCAAGAGGGGTGGAGACGGAGAGGAGGGTATTTTGAAAAGAAAAAAAATATATATATTTATATAAACCATTTTATTTCCTTAATGTCATATAATGTATTATTATGAATTATTATTACTATTATATTATTATTTTTATTATTATTACTATTTATTTTCAGTATATAAAAACAAACTCTAAAAAATAAATTAGGTAATGCAAAACTGAGCCGTCCCATACTTTTCTTATTCTCACATCACCCTTCGTCATCCCCCTCCCGAACCTCTTTATCCTATTATTACCATCTCGCTTCACCATCTGACACTTTCATTGCTCTTCTTCCCTTCTCTAGTCTCAATTTCTTCTCCCTGCTTCACTCTTATTTCTAAAATTTTCCCTTACTTCCCCTGATTTTTCCTTATTTTCCCATTACTTTTACTACTTTCTCTACCTTCACTTCACCTGCTTTCCTCCCCTCATTTCTCATCAATTCCCCTACTTTCCCTTACATTTCCTAGCATAATTTCCAGTATCTTCCCTTTTTATAATTTGCTTTTACTTCCCTTGCCTCACATTCCTTACGCACCGATCCTTAATTTTCTTTCACTTCCTCTCCACTTACTTCCCCTAGTCCACCGCACCTTAATTCCCCCACTCACCCTCCCTTCGCGTACCCCTCACTTTCTGACAATTTCTATATTTGCCATACACTCATTCTCCCTATTTCTCCTCTCCTCATTTGACCTAATTTCTCCCCATTATTTCCTCTCACTTTTCCTTCTTGGAAAAAAGGACGACGGACTGACGGACATCAGCCCGAAACTATAAGGGTTTCTGCCCGAGGTTACGAAACCCTTAAAAGACTAAAGTACCGAAATAAAAATAAAATTATTATTCCGAATAAATTATGAACTTTCAATAATTTTCAAAGTTGAATTTTTTAAAATTTCATTTTCACCAAAAAAGATGATTTTTCTACCATAAAACATGAAATTTATAAAAATTATTAGTATTAGTTAGTATTAGTATTGTTTCAACCGAGTGATGTCGACTACGTTTGACACTTCTCAAGTAACTTGTTTTTTTATTCTGTTTATGATAAACGATAGTAAATTAAATTGCCATCCATTTCGTATTTTTTTTCCAGTATTTTACATCCAAACCATCAAGATTCAAAATAAGTAGATGCCGAGACGATCCGATACGATCAAAACAAAAGATTTACCGAGTAGGACATTTTGAAAAAATATAATTTAAGAAATTGAAATCGCATTAAAATCAAATTTAAAATCCTATTTAACGTCCAAAAATCAAGTTAATTTGCAGAATTCCTGAAGATAAAATCAAGAATCTAACAACCAAATTTAGAAAACAAACCATAAAATGTTCCTATTGCAATCTGAAAAAAATAAAAATAACAAATTTATCCTTTTTTCTCGTAAAAAAAAATTAAAGAAAAATTCTTCTTCCGGACAAAAATAAAAAAGAGGAAAGAAAAATGAAAAGGAAACCAACAAAATCATCTTCCTTCTCTTTTTTATTTCTTTCATTTTTCTTATTTTAATTATTATTAAACGACAAAAAAAACATTTGCAAAAAATAATCACCAACGTTTCGGCACACATACAGCATCCTTATCAAGGGAAAAAATAAATATATATTGGTTAATTCTTAACCAAAAAGATAAATTATCAACAAACAAGATTAATTTTTTAACGAAAAAGACGAATCTTCTACAAAATCCACGACTTTTCAACCAAAAAGTTCATTTTAGAACTTACACAAAATAAATTCCCAGCCATCAATGAAATAGGTAAATTTTTGGATGAAAGAAAATTAATTTTTAATCAGAAGAAAAAGTAATTTTGAATCCAAAAGGACGAACTTTTAATAGAGTAGTTGAATAGTTAAAATTTCGAATACAAAATTAATTTTCAACAAAAAAAGCATGAATTTCTAACAAAAAAAGACGAATTTTTTTCGCCAATACTGTTGGGAGTCCGAAAGCCTAAAAAGACTGAAAAAGGATGAATTTGCTAGATGACTATTTTCCTCAGTTCTTGATGTACTGAAAAAATGATCGAAATTTTAACATTTTTCAAGCACAATGAAAGACAGCCCAAAATTTTTTTATTTTTTAATATTTCTACTTAAAAATTTATATGTTTGACCTCTTACAAGTCGCGGAAAATAATCTCAAATTTTCTCATAACTATAAATTTAAGTTCTAATGCATGTTAAACAAGTTTTCTGCAAGTTTAATATCGAACAATAAAACCGTTTTCTAATTATCGTTATTAAAAATTCCAAAACATTATTTTCTTAGCGCCAATATAGCTGTTTTACTTCAAACGAACCTATCGTACCTAAAAATTTATGAAGTAAAAACTATTTTTCAAGTTCATATCTACAACTCTTGTTGACATAAAATTATCGTCAAAACTGTTTTTCTACAAACAAGCTTATCTCATCTAAAAATTTGTGCAGTACTAAATATTTTTTTAGGTTTATATCCACAATTTTTGTTGACATTTCATTATCGTTAAGTCAATCACTATGGCGATACACAAGGAAAATGTTTAAAAACCAGTCATATAATTTTTGTGTTTAATATAATTTACTTAATTATGACATATGTTGAATAATCGTCAAAAACATTAATTTATTTATATATTTATCGACACGGTTTTACTACAAATTTAGTTGTTTTCTCTCTCGAATTTTCATGTATATAGCCCGGAAATTTGTTTAAAACCATACAAAAATACCCTCCCACCCATGCTGTTTAACACGTATTTCCCATACGGAAAAAAGAAGTTTTTGTAAATTTGATTAAGAATCGTCAGTGTTAGTTGAAAACTAAAACTGCAAACTCATAATACATTTTTACAATTAGCCACAGAATACGAATAAAATATAACTTTGGAAATATCAACACCTACGCCTGTTTTATAGGGTCCCAAGAAAACCCCATAAATGAAAAAATAGGTTTTTCGAGTTTTTAGCGCTAATTACGGGTTATTTACGGGTTTTCAAATGAAAAATGTTTCTCATTCATAAATTGCTATATTTATACTGATTTTTTTATTTTATAAATAATTTATATTTATATTATATAATATAGAATTTTGGCAAGCGATTTAGTTTCTTTATCAAATCATTAGTAGTTATCAACTGAGAGCATGCATTTATTTCTGAGTAATTTTTAGTATACTTTACAAAAGGAACGCAATTTTAGTTCACAAATTAATAAGAGGAAACAAAAATTGGTTGATAACATTGTTAATAACAATATAGATAGTGGATGGTTATCGAAGAGCCTGGTAAAAGACTTAAAAATTTGTTATTAACAGTGGATTACGTTAAAAAATAAAGTTTAAATGCTGAAAAGTAAACAAATAATGCATTTGTTAATTAAATTTCCTTAAAAAATTAGTAAATAATATAGACTCATAGCAAGAAGACACTGCTAAATAATTAGTTAATATTTCTGTGAAGCAAAAGCAAAATTTTATTTTCGAATACATTACATAATAAACATGGGTGTAACAAATTGTTTATTGTCATCAATATGTTACTGAAAATTTGGAAGTTAGGTATTTATAATTGATTTGGTCCAAAAAACCAATTTTGTACGTCAAAAAAACTATATTTGTGAAAAAACGGAACTTTAAGAATTCAAAATTTCTTTTTCTTAAACCTATACAAGTAAATGCGAGGACATTGGAATAATTGAGAAATTAATATATTTGATCAATTTTTATTATTAATAATCTGCTGCAATATTGTGGCAAGGACCCACATATCAGAAATATTGTGCGGTCTGAGAGACCGCACGTGGATTTTTCCATTCTACTTTGTCAATTTATGATGAAATAAGGGATAATCGGGACGTAAAATTTTTCTTTGACGGCCGCATTCCGCCCTCTGGGGTAACCACATGAAGTTAAAATTGCATGCGTGTGTGTGTGTGTGAAATCCTGCGTTTAATATACTTTCAAACAAAGTGAAACGTACATTAAAATTTGTGACGCTACCGTGGACGTGCGGTCCGACGACCTATATCTAATAATAATATCAGCCTCAAGGAAGGCCAGCGTGTGGAGGGCCCACATATCAGAAGCATAGTGCGGTCTGTGAGACTCTTCCCACAGACCGCACGGCCATACTTAAAGGTTTATATGGACTTCATATGGACAAAGTTCGATTAAAAATGATGATACGCATGAATTCGAATGAAAGTTGGGTCCTTCTGAATGAAACATATCCGCCTGGGTGGATTGAAATGATAAGCAGAGGAAATTTATTCCTGAATGTCTTTAGCCCATATAGGAGTAAAAAATATAGACTAAAAGGTTCGATGTATCTCAATCGCGATTTGTCTGACGTATCTGATTGTTTTTTTGGTTGATCGAAGACGCGAGCGTGTAGAGGGTGAATTTTCGACGAACTAATTATATTTTAATTGTGCTTGTTAGAACGTGCTTCTGGCGGCGAGTGGGTCCAGCGTCACCAGCAGGTATGGTACTTATCTTGTTTTTACCTAACGGTTCGTGTGCACTTAAGCCTCGCTATGTGTGGTAAGAATTGATCGGAATTTGCCGCCCAAAAGAAAATTCAGCCTTTTTGGGGAAACAATTAACTACTGGGGAATCAGATAACGGTTGTAATCGATTCCATTGATGGGACTTCAAAGGATTCTGCAATTAGGGAACAATTAAGTGCCCTTTAACTATTTTGAAGAAAAATTTATTTAGAAAGAGATGCTTCTCAAAATCAAAATTATAAACAAATAAAACAAAATGGAGAGTGTTCACATGTAATGTAAGATTAAAATAAAGGAATGGGGGTTCTTGTTCCGTTACGGTTTGTTATATTTTGGGGGCGGGGGGTTATTTTTGACTCGAGTACGTAACATTTTTAATTCCAATTATTAAAAAACGCATGGCGCCAATTTCGATTATTTTTTTAAACCATCTCGAAATTATTTAAAATAATTTGAAACTATTCTTAAGTTCAGTTTCTAAGAATTTCGTTGCATTTAAACGGATTTTGAGGGATTTCAAGTGATTTATACAGATTTTAAACTTTTTTTAAGATTTCAAAAGATTCTGAAAGGATTTAAATCAATTTTTAAGCAATTTTAAAAATATAAAAGAAATCCCACAGATTTTTTTTTGTAAAATTGATTCGCGCAGAAATGACCAAATTACTAAATAGCTAGATTTTTAACTTACAGCGATGAATTTTCTACCAATAAGTTAAATTTTGAAATAGTTGAGTTTTCAACTAATAAACTAAGTTTTCCACCACAAAATGAATCACTTAAATTTTCAGTTTAAAATATTACTTTGAAGTTTTTAAGCTAAAAAGTCGAATGTTTTAGACAACAGTTGATTTTTCTATCGCAAAAGCTAAATAAGAAAAAGCAAGATTAAATTTCTATATAATTAGACGAATCATCGACAAAATACATTGATTTTCTATACAAGAATTGAATTTTCAACATAAAAAGGATAAATTTTCAAATAAATATCAAATACATTAATTTTCACATGAAAAATTTATTTTTTATTTAAAAAAAAAAACGAATTTTCAACAAAATACTTACATTTTTCAATGAATAGACACATTTTCTAACAAAAAATGGAATCGTTAAGTTTTTTGTTTGATAAACTAATTTTCAAAAAAATTAATAAATTTTCAAACAGTTAAATTCAATAAAAGATAATATTCTTATTAAAACGGTTGAATCCTTAACCAAAATGACGAATTTTCAAAATAAAAAACAAGATTAATTTTTTTTTAAAGTAGACGAATTATATACAAAATACACGAACATTCTGCCAAATAGTTGAATTTTCAGCTTATAAAGGAAAAATTTTCAAATAAAACTAGATACATTTCTTAACTATAAATAGAATAGCTAAATATTTTTGTTCATGAAACTAATTTTCAAACATCTAAATTTAATTTAAAAATACTATTTTTATGAAAGTAGTTTAATCCGCAAGCAAAATGACGAATTTTCTACCAGATAGTTAAATTTTTAAATTAGAAAGGATAAATTTTCAAATAAAAGTAAAATACGTTAATATTCACATAAATTTTTATTTAAAAAAACAACGAATTTTTAACAAAATATTAAAATTCTTAAATAAATAGTTAATTTTAAACTAAAAAGTTTAAGTTTCTAATAAAATAGTTGAATTCTCAATTAAAAAATTTTTCATATAAAAAATTTTTCTATTTGAAAGAAAAACCAATTTGATTCAACTACAAAAAGACGAATTTTTAACAAAATAGTTGCATCATCAACCAAAATAGATTAATTTTCAATGAAGCAGTTGCCTTTTTATTAAAAAAGGACGAACTTTTAACGAATAAGAATAATTTTCTTAGGAAAAAGACGATTTTTCAACAAAAAAAAAACTTAGAATGAAAAAATATTCTTAACCGAAAAAGGAATACTCACATTTTTGTAAAAAAAAAATAATTTTCAACCATTTTTAAAAAAATTATTAAAATTTTAAACAAATCAGATAAATTCTTAAAGAAAAAGAAAATTGCAGACTTTTTAACAAAAAACAATTATTATTCAACCAAGAATAGCTGGAATTTCGAATTGGGTTCTATAAAGTCAATTCACATTTCAACGAAGAACGACAAGAAGGCGACGTTTTTTTTGAAAACAGAGAAGAAATAAGAATTTTTTAAAAAAGGAAAAAGAGGGGAATATGGGAAAGAGTGTGAAGTCTGAAATATGAAAATGATTTTGAAACTACAAGTATCAAATAGTTTTAAACACATGATGAATTTTTCGATTGACAATTATATAAAATTCCATTTATATTTCGTATTTAACAAATAGGAAGGGGGTTTACCTTTAGTGCCACATAAAAATGTGGGGGGGGGGGCACTGAAATGTCAAAAATTGTCATATTCAAATATTAAATTACTATTTCGATCATTTTGTCTATTTTTTTTTTAATAAAAAATATTACAAATGCTTATTGACAAAAGAGATCCTCGTTTTTCATATAACTCCGGTGGGAATTGAACCCACGAAAACTGATTGCTAGTCAGGCAACAGGAACTAATAAAAAAGAGGATTTTTTTCGCCAATAAGCACGTGTAATATTTGTTAACAGGAAAAAATGGTCCTCACAAATTCATTTAATTGTAAACGGGCAAGTTTTCGCATCGCAGAGGTTTTTGGTGGCACTCAAGTTTGATCGAATTTTCTTCAAATTTTTTTACATTTATTTGAATAAGAATTTGGAATAATCGAAATATGAAGCTCAAAAATAAAAGATATGAAGTGTTTTTCATAGCGGCAGCTTTGACTCGATTTCGAGATTCAAATCAGACTTGAAGCATACATGCTTGGGAAGTTGAAAGTAATTTTGCTCGGTGCGGAATCGCATTTATCTGCCGATCGTTCGCAGCCCCTTGGAAGAACGCATAATGCGAACATACACGAATATCAAACTTTTTATGCTTTTGATGGTTACCGATGCATTTGCGGGGTCCACGACCGTTTCAATATACTGGGCGCCGTATAATGAGCACAATTAAAATATAATTAGTTCGCAGAATCTGTCATGTTCTACTCGAATTGATCGGAAGCCAAAAACGATCTGTTCATCAAATAAATGAGCGCAGGACCATAATCAAAATTCAATAGTCTTCGCATAATTCTTCCTTCACTATTGCTTTTTACGGATGTTCCCTACATACAGTCCACTTCAAAATACATCAATTTTAGAATTATTTTGGGGCCGTTCAAAAACTACGTGTTTATTTCGGCACTAATAATAAGGAAAGATATTATTTTTAAATTTTACAGTTTCGAAAAAAGGGACGAATTGTGTTCGCTTCCATCAGTTGACACGAGCTAGGTTCGAGCCCAGTCATCTGTACTATTTTTTATTTTCTGTAAGGAAATTTTTACCTTTGGCAGCAATTTCATTCAAGTTTAACTGACCTTTTATATCTTTTTATAATATTTTGCAAATGTAATATGATAAACATTTCCTCCGTTGCTCGCATGTTGCCCCCCTCCACTTTGATTTACAATTTTTCTCTCATATGTAATTTGATAAAAGCATTAAATAAAACACAAAACATACAAATATTAAATAATAGTTGAACTATAAATCAAAAGCGACAGATTTAAAAAAAAACAAATAAATTTGTAACCAGATAGTTGAATTTTCAAGCTAATGGTCAAATTTGTAAACAAAAAAGATTAAACTTTAAATACAGGTTGATTTTTCAAAAAATATTTAAATATTGAAGCATTCACTTTTCTACCAAAAAATGTATTTTTAATACAGAGGGACGAATTTTCCATCCAAAAAGTCATTTTTATCATCAAAACAGTTAAATTTCAATAATAATAGTTTAATTTTCAACAAAATAGTTGAATTTTGAACCTGCAAAGATAATTTTTTAAAGCAAGGGTCGAATTTTAAAACATTAAGGAAGAAACTTCAACCACAAGCAGTTAGATTAAAAATAAAAGTTGTATCTTAAAGTCAAAATTTTGAACTTTTTTTAGAAGACTGTTGAATTTTCAAGTAAGAAAAATAAATTATCAATCAAGAATGTGAAATTTTCAACAAAGAACTTTTTATTAAAGAGGATAAATTTTCAATCCAGAGGGCGAATTTTTCAAAAAGGATAACTTTTCAGAAAAATCGTTACGCTTTCAAAAAATAGTTACGTTTTTAATAAAATAGTTCAGCCTATAACCATTAAATGAAATTCCAAAGAAACAGCTGTATTTTTCAACAAAAAAGAATTAAGTGCAACTACAAACAGTTTGATTTTTAAAAATAGTTAAATCTTTAATTCAAAAGGACGACATATTTATAATTTTCAACCAAGAAAGATAAATTATCAATCAAGAAAGATAAATTTTCAACCAAGATTTTTTTTACCAAAAACGATGAATTTTAATTGCAGAAAGGCGAATTTTCAATGCAAAAACAACAATTCGCAACAAAAGCAGTCAAATCTTAATTTTTTAATAACATATCACAATAAGACACTTTATCACGCATATTTTTTGCTCTATAAATAGATTTTATGACTTTATTAGTTTTAGAAATAATCTACAATATTTATAACGATTTTTATTCCTCTCATGGCGTAAATTAGATATTGAAAGTTTCAAACGCTTCGAGAATTGAACGAATTTTTAGTAAATTAAAATGAATGGTCGCATAAACTTTTGTCAGGCTTTAAGGTAGTTTTTTCGAAAATATCAGGCAATCATTTTTTATAGTTTTAAAGTCACAATTAATTAAGCATCTCTAAGGGATTCTCTCTGGGATTTCTTTTTATTTTCACCGTCCTTTATAGTTTTAGACTAAGTAATATATTCCTTTCCCTACTATATAACACACGGTTTGTAAACTTTTGGATTAAAAGAAACCTCTATTTATTGAATGCCCTCCATTAATTTCGTAAGAATTTGATATTAAAAACTATTAGACTATTAGACTATCAAAATTTGACTATTTGATCTAATGTTAAAATACAAGATTTTTCAGAAAAAGCTATTCAGAAATCAAATAAAATAAAAAATAAGATATTAAACTTGTCAAAAAAGTTAATATTCTTTAACCAATTTTCTTCAAACCTATAACGAAAAATATATTTAATAGTTGATATTTGAAACAAGAAGGATTTTGATCTTAAATAAAGAACATTCATATTTAATAGAAAAAGATGAATTCTCAACCAAAAATGTAATGGTTAATATTTTAACCAAATTTTTTTTCTCGATAAAATACAGTTGAATTGATACGAAAATCTTGTTTTCAACAAAATAGTTGAATCCTGAACCAAAATGGTTAATTTTCAACCAAGCTTGAATCTTCCACCAAAAAGTTAATTGTTAACAAGGTAGTTCAATTTGCAAATCAAAAATTGATTTTCAAATCATACAAATTTTCAACAAAAGTGTTACATTTTTACCAAATTAATAAAATTTTCAACCAAAAGAGATAAATTCTGAACCTAAACTGTCTTAAAATCTTCCCACACCTTTAAGACGTTTTGAAATGTTTTAAAGTTAAAATAATCTTTTAAAATAAAGCCTATATCATTTTAATTTTTCTAGAAATACTATTGGCAGTACCGATATTTTTTTGTCACCGCTACCGATAATATTTCAGAATTTATAGTACAAAGATTCGTAATATTTGTTATTAAATAAACGGTGTGAAAACAGACAGTAAAAGTCATATTCATTTAAAATAAAAGCACTGTATTCGCAAAATTGTAATTTAAAAATGTGTCGGAATTTTCGATAGCATTCAAGTATTTGCTGGTATTTAATAACAAAAATATTGGAATTATTAATAATAAAAAATGTATTTTAGAGTTTGAATAAGAATTTCACTATGGGTGACAAACGTGGTCCTGCAGTGAAAGGCGTCTCTATTAATTAGCTATTACTACTGAGATTTCAAATCCCTAAACCCATGCATTTTTCATTACAATACAATTTTCCCGTTTTAATTTTTTCTAATAAAAAGAAGATTCATTAAACAAATTTAATTAGAAGTAAATCAGATTTTAAATCTTGAAGTTTAAAACCCTTTAAATTTTAAAGTTGAAGGTAAATTTTAAAAGACATTGAAAAAAATTAAATAATTACTTTTTTATGTTTGAATCTTTTTAAATTCGAATTATTAAATAAATTATTAAGCTTGAAGAAGATAAGAGACTTAGTTTCAGAATTTACTTCTTTTTATAAACTCTGATCGAGACTCAGTGTATCTTGTAAAAAGG
Organism: Belonocnema kinseyi; assembly: GCF_010883055.1. Lineage (NCBI taxonomy): Eukaryota > Metazoa > Arthropoda > Insecta > Hymenoptera > Cynipidae > Belonocnema > Belonocnema kinseyi. The sequence goes on from NC_046658.1 coordinate 125,265,631, forward strand.
CACCTCCTTTTACCAATTGAATTTTATTATTCATATAATCATACTCGATTTAATACTCTTGTATACGTCAATCATATGGAGGATCTTTTTTTTCAACCCACTCGATCTTTTCTTCTCCTAGTCCTTCTTTTGATTCACAGCCACCGTGATCTGGATTGCTTCTGGAGTCCCTAAGGTCCTAATTTATAATCAATTGAATTCAAAAATTTTCAACAAAAAGCGCTATAGCAAATAATAATTTTCGGGTGAAATTTATTTTTCATTATTCTAAAAAGAATGTAGAAATATCGTTTTTGTTGTAGATGCTGATATTATTATTATTAATATTAATAAGATGAGCTCCTCAAGTAGATAACATATGTTACTCTAAGTGGAATTTCTAATGACTTATAATCAGATATATGCAGTCTAATGAATTTTTAATTAACGATGTACGATATGAATACGATAAGAGAGTTTATACCTATATGATGACGTGCGTTCTTGCTCCTCAAGCAGGAAATCATATCGGAAGATGCGCAATAAAATCCCTGATATATTTTTTTACGTTGGTTTTTGTTAATTCTGGAGATTTTTTCAAGCTAGATATTAGTACTATGTGTTATTATAATAAAAAGGTAAATAAACTGAAAGTAAAAGATATTATTTTGAAATTTTCTAGTTTCGAAAAAGGAATGAATTATGTGCGATGCCACGTAATGGCTCTGGCTGAGGTTCAAGTCCAGTAATCTGTAATTTTTTTATTTTGCATAAGAACATGTTTTCAGGTGATAGAAATTTCATTCAGGTTTAATTGACGTTTTGTGACTTTTTATAATGTTTTGCAATATGTTATAAAATGTTCTTATTTAGAACTTAATTTGGAAAAAATAAAATATTATAAAGGTGTCAGTGAGTTGCCTTTTCAAACAAATAGTTGAAATTTAAAATAAGAGATGAATTTGCAAACAAAAATAAAGGCAAAAAAATTAACATCAGAAAAAGTTCCATTTTTAAAGAAAGGATTGATTTTTCAATACAAAAAGATGAATTTTTAAAAAGACTGTTGAATTTTAAACCAAGGACATTTCTACCATAATACTTGAATTTTCAATCAAGAGGGACGAATTTTCGATCCAAAAAGACGAATTTTCAACAAAATAGTTTAATTAAAAATAATTGACTTTTCAACAAAATCGTTAAATTTTCAATCTGCAAAGACCAATTTTAAACAAATTGATCAAATTCTGAACAAAAAGGTTTAAAAAAAACAATACATTTTTGAGAAGACAAATCAAAATGAGATCTAAACGAAGGATGTAATATTTGATATTTTAGCCAAAAAATATTTTAATTTTGAATTATAAAAAATTTATTTCAACCAAAAAAGATTAATTTAAAACATAATAGTTGAGTCCTCAACCACACCAGGTAAATTTTTAACCAAAGATTTGCATATTTAACCAAAAAAATCTGATTTCTACCAAAAAGACGAATTTCACACAAAAGAGTTGAATTTTTAATCAAGAACGATTTTTGAGTCAAAAATAAAGTTATTTTCATCCAAAAGTTTATTTTACAATGAAATAGTTGAAGTTTCTATAAAAATAATAAAATTTTTAGCACAAAAAGACAATTTTCAGCACAACAGTTCAATTTTCAATCAGAAAAAATGTTCAGGCTAGACAGAGAAAAAGTGTCAACCAAATTGTTGAATTTTCATAAAAAAAACGAATTCTGTAGAAAACAGTTTAATTTTTAACAAAAAAGTAATTTTCGATCAAATAGTGCAATTTGCTACGAAAAGATAGACTTTCCAAAAAGGAGATGAACTTCCAACTAAGAAAGATTTTAATTTACAGTTTAATTTTCAATCAAAATAGAAAAATGTTGTATAAAAAGGTATAATGTTCAACCCGATAGTATGTGCATTTTCAACCAAAAATTAATTTTCAAGCCAAGAGTATTCCAAAAATGGAATAGAGAAATTGTCAGTTAAAAATATTAATCAACATAAAAAAAAATTTACAAGAAAATAATTCAGTTTTATACTAATAAAAGCAATTTTCAAAAAAGTTATTTAACTTTGATAAAAGAAGTTGAATCATCAACAAAAAATATATATATATATGTAAATATGCTAACTGAAAGTAAAAGTGAAGCTGAAAATTTACGAAAAATCCGGAATTTTGTAGCAATTATCTAAGAAAAGGATAGTTGTAACCCATAATAAATTGTTTAAGCAAGTATCTTGGTTAAATTGGATTAATAATTACCCTACTAAGTAAAAAGTGAAAAAAAATTCAGAAGTTTCAGAAAAAACCTGAACTATCTAGCATTACTATAGGACAAAATAGTTATAAACAATAATAAATTATTTGAAAAATTACGTTTGTTAACTTGCATTAATTATGATCTTACTAAATGAAAAATGGACAACAATTTTTAATTTAAAAAAACGCAAATTACCAGCAATTATCTGAGAGAAGATAATTATAAACAATAATAATTTTTGCGCAAATTTCAATATTCATTACCTCCCTTTAAGTAAAAACTCACTATTTAGTATTTCTAGGGAAAAAGATAGTTATAAACAATAAGAATTTGTTCAAACAATTATTTTTGTTTGTTTGAAAGTATTGTTACCTGTCTCTCTCTAAGTAAGAAAAGGACAGAAAGTTGAATATTTCAGAAAAGACCGCATCTTTCTAACATTATTAAAAGTAATATTAAATTGTTGGAACAATTATGTTTGCTTATGACAATAAATTATTTGAGTATGCAGTTCTGCAAAATTTAATTGATTATTGTCTTGCTCTAACTGAAAAGTAAAAAGCCAGTTGAAAAATGTGGAAAAAACCGCGACTTGCTAACTCTATTCTAAGAGAAAATAGCTCTAAAATATAATTTGTTTTAAATATTTTATATCAACATCTATTTATTAACATGAAGTCATAATATTTGTTATAGAAACTGTTGATTTAAAAAAAAAATTTTAAAGATCATGAGGAACACCAAAAATCGCAAAACCCATTTTTTACTTATATGGTTCTTTGGGACCCCATAAAACAGACTTAAGGGGGTAATATTTTTAAAGTTTTTTTAAAGGGGTTTGCCCAACCTATAAATATATTTTTTGACGCAATTATTTTTTTGTGATTTCCAAGAAATTTGAATTCGATATGCAGACAAAGTTAGAGAACAGAATGGTGGACCACCCTAAACTACATGTCCCAATGCATTGCTCGAGAAGACACATACAAGGGTTCGAATCCCCACACGCATGGATATTTTTCTGTAACTTGGAATTGTGTAGTTTATGAGCAGCCCCCAAATGAGAATGTAAAAATGAGTCCAATTATAACAATAATGATATAAAATTACTCCGAATGAAGAATGATTTAAAAAAATTCAAAATCAATTGTAGGACAATGCATCTTAAACTTTGAGAGCTACCATCTGACCAGTGGAGGAGTCAAGGGGGAAAAAACGGCAATAAGAACTGCCTACGTACGAGGCGAACAGGATTCTTACCAGAGAAGCAGAACCTAAATAACTGCAAAATGCCTTGGCAGGAGAGAAGAGCAAAAGTGGTCCGGTATTATGACGGGAAAAACGGCAGAATGCCACGCGGAATTCGCGTTCACGTTCCGCCGCTGGTAAAATAAGTCGGAACGCTTAGAACTTAGTATTTTTGTAAATAAACGAACTAAAGAAACCGAGGGGGGTTTAAAACCAACTTTTTGGCCGAACAACTCAAAGTGAACACCACTTTCCCGTTAAAGACCTGGGGGGGGGGGGGGGGGGGGGGGGGGGGTGAAACATTTTGTTACGGCTTGTTACAAGGGCGGGATCACTAATCCGTTACGTATTTGAAGTACAGACCCTCAAGCGCCATCTATGGATTATTTAACACATTTATGGCAATTTAACTCCCCCCCCCCACGCACACGTCCCAAGTCGTAATGCAGTTGATGAATTTTCAATTACAAATCTATAAAGTTGAATAAATTTCAAAATTGAATTTTTTTAATGTTTTATATTCGAATTTAAACTATTTAAAAAAAAAACATTCAGAAAATCATTTTCTGAAAATAAATATTGAATAGGGTGAGTGATCCAGTGGCTGAACAGTCATCAGTGAATGAACAGTGATGCGAAAAATATATAAATATAACCTTTGAAAGTTAATGTCTTTATGAACTTCTATATATTTCAAATCTTGAAGCAATTTTGAAGAGTTTAATATAGAATTCATTGCAGTAAATTCTTGTAAATAATTTTAAAAATTTCTTAAATGTGAAGCATCATCGATTATGGTGAGTGATGGTGAGAAAGTCATCGACCACTATAACGTTCGTGTCTTAGCAACTCCTTGTTTACACTGCTTTTACAAAAAAATTCTTTACCTTTTCTGCATCAAAGTTGTGCTGTTATAGTTGTAAGATATTATTATTCAATTTCCCACAGGGTTTTTTTCACAAAAAGCACGTTTTTTTTTATTAATAAATGAGTTTTTACCTACTGGACCTTTAAATTGCCCGTGTTCCAGTGAACGAACGCTGTGTTCATTTATTGGAGCAAAACTGTCACCCCGCAGGTCCAGTGAATGAACAGCAGGTTACGGAGACCTGGCTATTGTTTCGTTACATATAAATAAGTTTGTTTCAATTAATGTGACTATAAATATCGAAGCTATAAATATAAATATAAACTATAAATAGTTATAGTTTAAATGTATATTTTTTTTGTTAGAACATCAAAAAAGTACGCACGAACTAAATGTAAGGTAAGTCAACTTTGAGGTTAGAAATTTAATGCTTTTTTTGCATGTAGAAAACGTTTTTTTAACTATAAAAAACATTAATTCGTGCTAGGTACTACTGCGTACTAGAAAATATATATTTATAAATGTTTACAGAATTTTCATTTTTACAACACTGTGATTTATAATTGTATTTGCTAATTTAACATAAACCAACATAGTAAGGTGCTGTATTAGAAATGTTATGTGTACTAGAAATCGTAGTTTTCTATTGTAGTCACTAGATAAGAGTTATCTATTTTTAAACGAAAAGTTGTATTTTTTTAAGGTTAAAAGAACTGATAGAAATGTTTTAAAAATAAATATTGCAATAAAAAATTAGGAAAAGTTAACCTAGTTCTGTGTTCAACTTTTGTATTCCCTCCTTTCTTTATATCTAAATGTCTTGTGGTTTTTATTGAAATAATATATTTAATAAATTTCGCAACGCTTTCTAATATTTTATATTATTTAATTGCTCATTTTGTAATTTACCCATGTAATTTTATACCTAAATCCTAATTCTAATTTGTAGTGATTAGAGTGTTCATTCACTGGTGTTTTCGTTAATTTTGCACTATTTAATTATTTTTTTATAAAGCTTTTTGGTAAAAACAAAATTTGTTTATCGGATCATGAAATTTGAACTCTTAAGAATCTATTATCAAAAGTTTTGTAAGAATAATCAATTATTATAACGTGAAAGGGACTAATTGTAATAAGTGATTTCCTTAAGTGTTTATTCACTGGGTCACTCACCCAAGTCTTCAATTGCAAATTATAAAAATTGATGAATTTTCAGTGAAAATCTGCCAAATTGTACTGCATATTTAAAAAAAGATTCCAAATTACAAAATTTATAAATACAAATATTCCGAATTATTAAAACTTTTATTGTAAGTCTTAAAGTTGGCAGAATTTTAAGTTACAAATAGTTGAAATTGAAAAATTTATAATTGTTAAACTTAAAAATGATAATATATTAAAATGGAAAAATTTTCAATTGCAAATCTTCAAAAATGTACATTTTTCTTTCTTAATTTGAAAATCAAACTATTTTAAAAAACAATATAACATTACACTATTTTTTATTATATGTAATAAATATTGCAAATTTAACTACACATACAAAAATTTCAAAATTGCATAATTTTACATTATTAAAATTTCGAAATTAATCAATCTTCAATTGTAAATATTGAAAATTGAAGAATTTATCATTTTGGATCTTCAAAATTGAACTTTAGGTTTTAAAGCACGTTCAAAATTACATTATTTCAAACTTTTAACAATACAAATGAATAAATCTTCAATTGAAAATCTTTAAAATTATGGAACTTTGAATTAAAAATCTTTAAGACTGAATTATTTTCAATTTTTAATATTCAAAATTGAACTATGGACAAAAAAATCTGGCAAATTAAACTGCATATTGAAAAAAAGGTTTAAAATTACAAAATTTTAAACTACAAATATCAAGAATAATTAAATATTTAATTTCAAATCTTAAAATTGAAGAATTTAGTATTGTAAATCTTAAGAATCGTGATCCACATTCCAAAAAACTGCTGAAAATTACATAATTTTAAACAGTTTACGTTTCCAATCAATAGATTTATAATTAAGAAGCTTCAAAATTCAACAATAGATATTTCAAATTTAACTGCATATTAAAAAACTGTCAAAATTACATAATTTTAAACTGTTGAAATTTCACAGTTAAAAATCTTCAATTACAAATATCCAAACTTAAAATATTTTTCACCGTAAATCTTGAAAATGATTGAACTCATGTTTCAAAAAACGTTCGAAATTACATTTAAAAATTTTAAGAAAAGCTTCTTTATTACCATATTTCGGTCTTACAATCTAATTCAAAACAAACAAAAAACAATTGTAGTGGTTTAAAAAAATCGTTACATTTTTAACGTTTCGGCCCTCACTGTGGGCCTTCATGAGGAAAAAATTCCGTCTTTAAAATACAAAGCGTTTTTCTTTTTATATACAATCAATTAAAAACTAAATTATAATAACCAATTAGAAACATAAAAACTTATTGCTGTTATTACATGCCATTTAAATACGTAGTCAAATGTTACGTTTTATTGTCAACAAACTTTCAAACAATTAGTGTTAAATAATTTTAAACATTTTCAAACACATTCGAGTCATTTTCGAAATTTGGAACCTCTATAAGAGAGGCTCCAAAACAATAAAAATTACATTTCTTTATATTTAATTAAGACAGCATATAAATATCATGACGAAACAAAACAAGCCACTGAACTGGACATTGACATAAATGCTAACAGATTACTAAATGGACGATAATAAACAGGTCGAATTTTCAAATAACTACAGATGAAAAATAGCGCGCCAAAGCTCAAAGGATTTAAAATTTTGAATTGAATTTAGTTTATTAAATTTTTTATGTTGAAATAATACATTTAATGTAAAATGCATTGATACGTCTGGTGTATATTTAATGCTTCAGTCTGAAGATTGATTGAAATTTTATTAAATTTTTTGATAAAAACAGATTAAATACTGCGACGGTTGTAAGTGTTTTCTTACGTTGCTAAAATTCTAATTTTATTAAAATTAAAATATAAAAAAGTGATCAAAATTCCATGAGCGTTAAGACAAACCATTGTTTAAATTTACAATTTCAAAATCTCTCTTATGCTCAGCAACTCCAGTTTTTAATCTTCTGCCAGTTTCATCGATGTAAACTTTATTTCAACCAGTGCATTATATTAAGCATACAAAAAACATTAAAAATAGCATAATTTTGAACTATTAACATTACAAATGAATACACCTTAAATTGTGAATCTAAAAAATGGTACCATTTTAAATTGCAAATCTGTCAAATCTATTAATTTCTAATTTCAAATCTTCAAAATTGAACATACAACATTACATCAATTTTTATTACACATAATCATAAATATTGGAAATTTGAATACATATTAAAGAGAAACGTTCAAAATTACATAATTTTAAACTAATAAAAACCCAAATTAATAAATCTCCAATTATAAATCTTAAAAATGGTAACATTTTAAAATGAAAATCTGTAAAATTGAATCATTTCAGTCGATTAATAAAATTCAGCTACGTATTCCAAAAAATCGTTAAAAATTGCATAATTTTAAACTATTAACATTCCAAATTAATAAATATTCAATTGCTAATTTTAAAAATGATGGAATTTTGAATTGCAAATCTTTAATAAGATTAAATTATTTTCAATGTTTATTCTTCAAAATTGAACTATTGACAAAAAGCATTCAGCATCACATAGTTTCCTATTATACAGAATAAATATTGAATAGTCTTCAATTGCAATTCATAAAAATTCCAAAATTTTTTTACTGAAAATCTATCAAATTGAGTAGATTTTAATTTCATATCTGCAAATTTAAATGATTTTTAATCACAATTTTTTTTATTCAACTATTTGAAACAAAGTATTCAACATTGCATCTTTTTTATTACATGCAATAGAGATTGAAGCAATTTTTAATTAGAAAAATTTAAAATTGAAGAATTTTTTATTATAAATTGAGACTCCGGATTCTATAACCACGCATAAAATTTGCCTGGCCGCTTCAGGCCGCTCGAGTTGGCCCCTGATGGCTTGAAAATCAGTTTTCGAAAATTCAACTTTTTAAGATATCACTTCATAGGAAATTTCATGGCGCATCTTTTTTCTCTCGACAAAAAAGTTGTATCTTTCACTGCTTCTGTAAAAAATCAAAAAAACTTAATTTTTCAGACAAGAAAATTTACTAAATATTTTCACTTCAACTCGCTCCGAAAGACAAAGTTCTTAATATTTTAAGATGAAAATTTGAGTGCTTGTCCTTCACACTGTTTTTAAGATAATGTGCTATTGAAAAATAATTGGTATTGTTAAATAAAAAAGTCAGACATTTTTTTTGCAAGCAGTATCAAAATAATGTTAGACAATTTTCAAACGCTTCGTTTATCGAGGGAATTTTGAGTAAGACC
>NC_046658.1:125274530-125277384 GCF_010883055.1 Belonocnema kinseyi
TTAGGGTAGCAGCAATTTCAAAAATTTTAAGTAAGACTTTGCTTTTATGAATATTTTTATTACAGAATCATGGAAAAAATTGAAGTACTAATCTCATTGTATCAATATTGAATGCAATTGAAGCTTGCCACAAATCTAGATTTGAAACTTTTTAATTAATTATAAACGAACTAAGAATCATATCAAAACATCTAGAACACCTTGATATTTGTCTCTCAAATATCTAGGTGTCATTTATTTTTAAACAATTTGTAAAACGATTACAGTATTTTGTATAGTTCTGAAATTAAAATAAGCAAACTATATTTCCAACACGAATGCAATGATTTTGTCTGGTTTTCGATTGAACGTTTAGCGTATTTGTAGCAATTGTAGAACTATGAAAATTAATGTAGTTGTTTAAAAAATTGTTGGGAAAAATTCGCATATATGTATCTGGGAGACAAATCTAAACGTGTTTTTAGTTTTCTGAAATGATTCTTAATTTATTTTTAATTATTTCAAATCCATATCTATGACCGTACAACAAATGCATGGTGATTAAAAAATCAGAAGCTTATTGTTTTATGATAATGTATAACAACAAAAAGAAAAGCTGTTTCGTTATTTATAGAAGATCCCTTAAATAGACCATAATAAGTTGTGTCAAATTCATTTTTGTACAGCAATTGTACTCAACTGAGCCTAAAAAATAAAGTATACCTGTAAATTATATAAATTCGGAAAATTTTTGGCGTGATAATAAAGCCAGATAATGGGATGGCAATCCGTATATAATGTTATAGCAGTGAATATGTGTTAACTTCCTCAGTTAGTATTTATGTAAATAATTTTTAAAAAATGAAGATTTTTACTAAGACTCTCCTTCTCACAATCGCAATGTTTTTTATTTTTGTGGCCAGTGTGCCTAATATTAATAAATATTAATGTAAATATAAATGCATACAATTATACATTTAAAAAAAATGTTACAATTCGAAACTAAAATAGAATCAAAATTCTTTAATTTGAGATTTCTGCGTTATATTTTTTCGTTTTTGGATTTGGAAAATATAGTTATAGTAATATATATAGTAATGCGTATTGCATTTTTTTTAAGGTGCATAAATGGTATTATTTAATTCCTGAGAATTTTATTAATTCATCTTTCATATATACAGCTTCAAACCATTAAAATTTAAAATTGATTCATTTCGACCGCATCGAAATTAGAACTGTGTAGTATTTAATTCTTAACTTTAAAGCTTTGATTAACTTTGTTTACCGTTCCCATAAAGATCTTCTCAATCTTGAACAAAAATATTGTTCTTAATTCAGAATTTTAAAACATTTTAAACATTCATTTGCTCTATAAATCCGAAATAATGAAAAGACGGTCACAAACACTAATTATTAGTCTATTTCATTATTTCTTTGATTAATTTCAGCATTTTTATAAAGTTTTAGTCAGAAACTGTTTTCACATTTTTTATAAAGTTTCAGAAAGAAACGAAGAATTCTAAAAATATTTGCTTGTGTTAGTTTTTTCACCTGAAATTGGTATTTTTAAACAGAAACCAACATCAAGATTCCCAATTTGGATCAATTTTAGATTACATTAGCATTTTATACAAAACATTGCTATATAAAATCGAAGATTGAATTATTTTTTATTCTGTTAGCGTTGTTACCTTTTTTTAAAACAAAAATAATTATATTTTCAAGGTTCATAATTTGTTATAAATTTTAGGTTAAGTTAGCGTTCTGCACACCAAATTTCATTTCAAAGCAATAAATCTGAGAATTTAAACAAGATTTAGAATAATTTAACAATCTTGAATTATGCTGGATTTGCAATTTTGGACCAGTTTCAGGTTATATTAATTTTTTCACGTGAAGTCGATTTTGTAAAGGCAAATCGTTAGATTTATAAAGTCCATAATTTTCATAAATTTTAAGTTAGGTTAGCGATGTACACCAAAAATTTGTATTTTAAAAAAAAGCTATATAATCTGATCAAGGTTTAGAATGTTCTAACAATTTTGGATTATGTTAGTGTTTTTTGTCAAAAATGTCTGTCTTTTATTTATTTTTTATTCATATTTAAAGAAAGATTCACATACTTTAACAATCACATGGTCTTACTCTAATATGTCTGCTAAAAAAGTATTTTTTTACCAGTACCGGCAGAGAAACATATTTCTGGTACAAGCAGAAAGGGGTTTTCCGGCAACGGCAGGGAACTTTGTTGTCGGTACCGGAAGGTAGTTTTAGTTAAAAAATTTTTTTAAAGAAGATTCACAACGTTTGACAATTTCACGTTATGTTAGCGTTTCATACAAAAACTTGATATTTTGTAACGAAAACCATTATAATTTTAAAATAATTTAGAATGTTTAAATTATCTTATTAGTTTTTTTCATTAAAAATGCGTATTTTTATTATTTTTTTAAATACACTCGAAAGAAGATTCACAAGCTTCGAAAATTTCAGGTTATGTTAGCGTTTTACAAAAAAAATGGTATTTAAAAAAAAATACTATAGTTCGAACAAGATTTGCAATTGTGGTACAGTTTCAGTTCATATGAATGTTTTCACAGAAAGTAGGGGTTTTAGACAGAATTAAATTAATTTTAAAGGTTGATAATTTTTTTACAATCATAGGTTATTTTATCGTTTCAAATTAAATTTTTTGTCTATGCTAGTATTTCTCGGCAAAAATTAGTATTTTTAGTTAAGGGGGTCTTCTACCTTGTTGGTTCAAAAAATTCGATTTTTTTTTTTTTGTTCATTTTCCAACCCAGAAAGTGTCAGGAATATATCTTTAAAGGTATATAACTGAAATCTTATTATTTCGAGTTTTTCCGAGCCGCCG
>NC_046658.1:125277484-125280117 GCF_010883055.1 Belonocnema kinseyi
AAATAGTTGCGATTTTTAATCGTAATAATACAAATAATTTCACTTTATCGAAAATGCCCGGACTCTATTATGTTTTCCCTGACATTCCCTAATTTTCCGGAATCATCAGACCTGTAGCAACTCTAATACTTGTACTTTTGGATTTTGAATTGCAGACAATCGTTGCCGGAGTTATCGCATGCTCATTGCAAGCAATAATAAAAAACGTGTTTTGCGGGAGCGCTATATTTTCCCAGTTTTCTTCAATAGAATGTTGTTAACATTACCAAAACAAATCTTGACATATTAGATTTAACCCCTAAATGTGAATGTAAAAAGATGAAAAATTTTTAACTTCTACGTGTGAAGTAAATTCCATCACTATTTTCCAGTGCTTAGGGAATAAAGTACAAATTAATCCGAGTTATAGACATTTCAAAATTATGTTATATTTATTCTTAATTGTCTTATTCACTGCGTTTGAAAAAAAGAAATTCATTTTTTTAATTATGATTTTTTATAGGTTCTTAAGGATATGTTTGTAATTACTCTTATTCAAATTATCAAGCAGAATATATTTTCCATAAAATAAACAGATGGCTTAATGTGCATTGCATTAATTTTATTTTATAATTTTATTTTTATTTTTGAAATTTTCCTCATTTAGAACCTGCATTGCAGTGACGTCACGGCCACCCGAAGGCCAATTCTATTGTCGGGAAAAGTGAGCAAAAAAATTTCGAAGGGTTCAATATCATCGAAAGAGGTAACCGTTCTCACCCCCGCTCCCATTGATGCCATTAGGACTCATAATCACCGCTGCTTCCGATATCATAGCTTAAATTTTGAAATTTACTTGTTTAAAACTTTAAAAGAGGCCCTAAATATTATTATTCTGGCCTACAAATTGAAAAATGTATTGTATGAAAATGGAGGAACACTTACAAGAAGTTTCATCTCAAAAGCATCCCCTTAAACATATCAAATTGTACACTGAAGTTGAGGTCATTTTATACTGATAGTTTGTCATGCAAATGACTTAGTCGTTTTTTTTGTTAACAGGAACCTGCATTTGCTCCAGTACAAATCGTCTGATATATTTCCAACGTTTTTTCCAGCATATTTGAGATTTTATTTTATTTGTTCAGAAATAGAAGAATTGTGCAGCTAATCCAATTTAATAGCGCAGCCGTTGACAATACGTCCACAATAGATAGAACCTTTTTTATGCCTTATAAAATTATGAACATTTTTTCAAATCACCATATTCGATCTAAAATCAACAGTTCTCGAGTAATTTTAAAGAACATGTTATTGTTTAACACCTTCCAGAATTTCGGAACTTTGCCGTACACGTATGTTTGAGGACTTTTTACAATATCTTTATAAGGCCATTATCAACGTATCTGCGAAAAAAAATGCTACTTTTACGAATTTTTTTCTCAAATCCTTCATTGACTGGACTATGTAGTTTTTGAAACAAATAATTTATTATGCTCATACGAGAAAAGTTTGTTTGAAAATAAAAATACGACAATACTATATGTAAGGTATTTGTTGGCATCTTTGAGACTCATAGATTGATCTATTGTTGCGCCTTCTATTACTCATCAGTCAAGTTTATGAAGTTTAGAAAAAAATGGTTCATTCTGTTTATATTAAAAAAAAAAAACATTTTTGATGTTCAAAATACATCGATACTATGTCTCGTATATTTGTTCGCGTCTTTGAGACTCATCTAATTATCTATTGGTAAACCTTTCAAGACCTAATAGTGCCGATTTATGAAGCTCAAAAAAAGGTTTATACTCTTTATATGAGAAAAGCTTTCCTTACATTAGTAATACTGAAGTATAGCAGTATGTGCTATATTTTATGTAATTGTTCGCGTCTTCAAGATGTTTCGATTGACCTAGTGATAAATCTTTGATGATCTTTTACAAAATATCAATAGCGACTTATGAGGTTTAAAAAAGGTTATATTGTTCATAGTAGTAAAACTGCTTTCAATTTGTGATATACCACTACTATAAGTGAAAAAGTTGTTCGTTATAACAGAATGCATTGATTCCATGAGAAATCAAAGAACTCATAAAATGAAATATACATAATAAATAATAAAATAATAAATAAATAAACATAATACCTTTTATATCAAATAATATAAAAGCAAGAAGTAATTTTTTGATAAAGAGCACTAATATGAAATAACCTAAAGCAGTTCCAAAACTCTATATCTTCTTTGAACTATCTACCAACTTCCAGTACAAAAAGCCAATAATATCAATAATTTCACAAAAATTTCGAATATAATGACTAAATTATCCGATAAATAATGATAATTAAAAAATTCCATGATTCATCCGGAATTTTAAATAGTAATTTTTGACGGCAAAATACAAACATACAATAATAAACAATAGTCCTAAATTGTAAATCTTCTTTTAAATGTAATTATTTCTGTTTATAAAAACTAATTTCTGCTGAGGAATCTTAACATAATTCAAAATCTTTTTTTGAAAAGTATGTAACCTTCTTTGAAATCCAATTTTTATTAAGGGGGTCTTCTACCTTGTGGTTTCGTTTTTTACACTATTTTTTGAATATTAGTTATAGGAAAACTTAAAACGTGATCAAGATGTGGTTTTTTGCAT
>NC_046658.1:125280217-125286088 GCF_010883055.1 Belonocnema kinseyi
AGGCCCTAAATATTATTATTCTGGCCTACAAATTGGAAAATGTATTGTATGAAAATGGAGGAACACTTACAAGAAGTTTCATCTCAAAAGCATCCCCTTAAATATATCAAATTGTACCATATTCGATCTAAAATCAATAGTTCTCGAGTAATTTTAAAGAACATGTTATTGTTTAACACTTTCCAGAATTTCGGAACTTTGCCGTACACGTATGTTTGCGGACTTTTTACAATATCTTTATAAGGCCATTGCCAACGTATCTGCGAAAAAAATGCTACTTTTACGAACTTTTTTTTTTGAGTGATATTTGTTCCCCGTTGACTGAACTATGTAGAATTACTAATATTAGGAAGTTTTTCTCATATAAACAGAATAAACCATTTTTTTTAACTTTATAAATCGGTACAAGAGGGCCATAAAAGGTTCTCTAATAGGTCATTTAACGCGTCTGAAGGACGCGAGCAAATACACTACACATGGTACTGCATTTTGATCATCAAAAGCGTTTTATTCATATAATCAGAATAATTCTTTTTTGTTTGAAGCTTTATAAATCGGTACTATCAGGTCATAAACGGTTCTATAATAGGTCGATCTATGCGTCTCGAAGACGCAAACAAATAGTTTTAATTTTTAATCTCTTTAAAAATGCAAATCTTATTTGTCTTTTCACAGAATTACAGGCTGTGATAAATCAAGAAGGCTGTCCGTCCCGTTCCCCTGCGCCATATCAAAAACCACTTAGCCCGCCAATTGAACCAGTTCCATATCATAGTGGGTATTTCACTTACGATAAGGAAATTTTTGAGGTTTTTGAAAATTCTGCTACAGGAAAAGTGGCCGATGTTCGCCTTCATTCCCGTGATTTTACCGATCCAAATAAGATTCCAACTACCGAAGAAATAAAAAAATACAAAATTCAAGTCGAACAGGTTGATGCATATGGTATAAAATTTGTGGTGTACAGATTACCTGTTAGTAGAAAAATGATTGGCTCTCATCTTGCATAATGGAATCATTAATTAGTTGAAGATTAATTTATACACAAGATAATCAATACAAATGCATGAAAATTATGATGTAATATTTCGTAATGAATATTCCTGAATAAAAACATAAGTAACTGATAATTATGCTTTTATACTTAGAATATGATTTTAAGGTTTTTTCAAGAGCGAAAATACATTTTCACTAATATCCTTCAATTTCCTTCGGCTAATATTTGATACTTTTTTTAAATAAAACTAGTCATAAAAATGTGATGATTCTCTTCAAAGAATTAATGATAGTACAGGCGACTGGACTCGAACCCCAGTCAGAGACAATTCGACGCAATGCATCTATTTTGCAATTTTTTGAAACTGCAAAGTTTGGAAATATTATATTTTATAGCTTAATATATCAGGTACTGTGGAGCCGTTTAAAAATACGGCATGCTAATTTGAAAACTTTTACCACGGTAATTAATTTTCAAAGAAAAAGGTGAGTTTTTAACCCTTAATGTCGAAAAGCTGAATTTCCAACCAAGAACAATGATTATGCAACTAAATAGTTGCACTTTCAAGAAAAAGAGACCAATTTTTCAAAAAGTAGTTTAATCTTCGAACTAAAAAGTCAAATTTTTTAAAGAAAACTGAATTTTTAACCAAGAATTTTTATACAGAAGAAGATGAAATGTCAACAAAAAAGATAAATTTTTCAAGAAAAGAATTTTTAATACACTGATTAAATTCTTAACAAAATAGTTGTATTTTTATCCATATCTATGAAGTTGAGTTTTTCACCTACAAAAATGATATTTCAAATAGTTTAATGATTAAAGTTAATTATCAACCAAACAGTTGTACTTACAACCAAATAGTCAAACTCGAAAACATAAGAGAAAAATTTTCAATGAAATAGTTAAATTTTTAAATAAAATAAAAAATATTCAACAACAACGAAATCAATGTTTAAAACAGAAACTCGCCTTTAATCCAAGAAGTTAAATTCCGACCAAAAAAGATTAATCCTCAACAGAAAATATAATAGTTGATATAAAAACGATATAAATGCATGTATAATTAAAAAGATAACACTTTCACCAAATGAGATGAATATTACAACCAAAATGACGAATTTTTAACAGAGAGCTGAATTTTCAACAAGGAAAGATTTCTCAGTCAAGAGAAAAAAAATCAACAGAATTGTTAGGTTTTAAAATAAAATAATTAACTTTTCAACTCAAAAAGACGAATTTTCTACAAAACAGATGAATTTTTAACTTGAAAATATGAAAATGTTCACCAAAAAAGTTCATTTTTAACTAAACAGTTTAAATTTAAAATAAAAGAGACTAATTATCAACAAAAAATGATATAGTCAAATATGCACTTGAAAGCATTGATTTTAAACTAAAAAAAACACGAATTTTTCACAAAATAGGTACATATTTAACCAAAGAGACGGATTTTTAACTATTAAAATGCATTTTCAAGAAAGTTTTTCAACTTTCGACCAAGCAGTTAAATTAATCAAGATTAATTTTCAGCCCGAAAGGACGAATTTTCAACAAAACAGATGAATTTTTGGCAAAAGAGACGAATTTTACGCAAAACAGTGCAATTTTGAACTTGAAGACATGAATTTTCAACAACAAAATCAGCTTTAAACCCATAAAGTAATAATTAAATTTTCAGTTTTAAAAATTGATTTTCAAAAGAAAAAAGAAATTTTTTTTAAAAACTTAGATGATCAACCAATAAAATGGATATTTAACAAAGTAGTTCAGCTTTTAACGAAAAGAGATGTAAACTTTTTAAACCAAAGAAATAAATGTTCAACTAAAAATGAAACAGTCAAATACGCAGTTAAAAAAAATTGATTTTATACTAAGAAAACGAATTTTCAAGGAAATAGTTCAATTTTTAAAACTACTACAATGCATTTTTCTTTAAGCATTTTAACTTTCAATCATGTAATTGAATTTGGAATCAAGAATAATAAATTTGAACATGAATTTTCAACAACAAAAAGCAAACGAATTTTTAGCAAAATATTTTGATTTTCAATTTAATAAATGGATTTACAAATAATATACTAAAATTCATTTTTAACAAAGTAATTCAACTTTCCACCGACTGGTTAAATTTCCAAGCAAGAAGATTAATTTTCAATCAAAACACATCAATTTTCAACCCTAGAAAGAAAAAAAATGTTGCAACATATTTCTATCTTTCTATTAAAATGAATTTTTAACAGTCATTCAATTTTCAACGAAGCAGTTACAAAGGAAGATTAACTGAAGATAAATTGAAAAAAAATTTTCAAAGAATTAGTTAAATCATGAACCAATAAAATAAATGTTTAATAAAATAGTTCCAGTGTCAACCAATTAGTTGAATTTTTGACTAAAAAGATGAACTTTTAACAAAAAATACAATAGTTAAATTTTCAGTAAAAAAATTAATTTTTAACCAAAAGCATGGATTTTCAACAAAATAATTCAATATATAAACAAACCTTTAACTATTTTCCAATGCGACTCGTAATTTTGTTTTTATTTATCGCAAGTAATATACAGAAAATAAAAAATTCCAATATTAAGCCAAAAGACGCGAGATACGTAAAAAATCTAAAAGAAGAATTATAAGATATTTTGCTTTATCCATAAAAAATAATATGAAAACCAAAATTGTATGCTTAGCATAACAATTCGAGATAGAGAAAAATGTATAAAAAAAGAATTGTAGTTTTTTATTTATTTCAAGGTGGTTCAAAAAATATACATTTACAAATGTCTGCAAAAAATCGAGCGCGCAGCGGGAGTTAAAATATTAATAATATGAAGAACAAATGGAATTTCTATTTTGTGAAAATTTTTTCGATAAATAATTTGAATAATAATTCGATCTCTGGTGACAGAATGGCTGCGAGTACCAAAGCAACGATCGAGTCAGGAGTTCGAATCCGCACATGAATGAATATTTTTCTGTAACTCAAAATTAATCAGATAACCCACATTCATTATCAAGAAAATGATGTTATTTGGCAATGGATACGTGTAGCTGGATATTAATTTTCTCGATTGAAAATTCATCTTTTTCACTGAATATTTATTTTTTCACTAAAAATTTCATTCTTTTTTTGAAGATTTAACTATTTCGTTGAAAATTCATCTACTTTATTAAAAACTCATTTTTTCGAAATAAAATAAAAATTTTTAACAAGAATTAAAATAATTGTGTCAATTAAATCCGACATTAAACAAAAACAGTAAGAATGTTACAGAAAATTAATCTTATTTGTTGATATTTATGTTTTTGTTAAAAGCGTAATTATTCATTTATAAATTTCCTACTTTATAAAAAATTTAACAATTTTGTTAAAAACTAATATTTTATGATAAATTATTTTATTTGAAAATCTTTGTGTTTAAAGTGTTGTTTCATAGTAGCAAACTTATTTTTGAATTGAAAATTAAATTTTTGTCTTCAAATTTGTTCTTTTTCAGTAACAAATTCATCTTCTCGGTTAAAAATTAATTTTTAGGTTGGGAATTGTATTGTTGTATTGTATTTATTGTTGAAAACTCGTCGGTTTGAGAAAAAAATTATCTTTGACTGACATTTTTTTTAAAAATTCATCCTTTTTTTGTTAAAAATTAATTTTTGAACTATGTATAAATTTAACTATTCAATATTTGGTGAGAAATTGATCTTTTTTAGTTATAAATTGAACTATACGGGTGAAAAGTAAACTTTTTTACTTGAAAGTTCAATTTATTCGTTGAACATCTATTTATTTTGTTGAAAATTAAATTTTGAACTGAAAATTTACAAATGCTATGTTTGATGAAAAATGTCTATTTTTTAGTTGAAATTTGAACTATTTGGTTACAAAATAATTTTCAACCGCAAATTTAACCATTCAATGTTTTGTGGTAAATGTATCTTTTTTAATTAAATTTTTAACTATTGAGATGCAAAACTTGTCTTTTTTAATAAGAAATTTAATTATTTAGTTGAAAGTTAATTCTGTTTCGGTAGAAAATTAATCTTCACGGTTAAAAATTAATTATTTTAGTTAGAAATTCAACTGTTATGTTGAAAATTCGTCTTTTTTGGGCATTTTTTTAATGAAAATTTATTTATTTTGTTAAAAAATTATTTTGTGTCCTCGTTTGAAGTATTCAAATCAACCTCGAACATTCGAATTATCGACGTTATCAATTTATCGATATTTTTTTGTTAATATTTAAAATCTTGAATTTGACAGATGTTTATAAAATAAATATTGAGAACCAGAAATAATAATTCGTTTGGTAATTTGACGACATTTAATGGTCCTTCGAGCCGGATTTAATCCCAGTATTACGGAAACATAGTAAAAAAAATTGCTTGGAAGTGAAATCTTCAAATATTTAGCAAAAAACTCTACAAATTAAAACTGTCAAAAATGGCCAGAAAACGAACATTCAAGGACTTGGAAAATCTAGAAAAAATACTAGAAGAAACCCCCATAGAAGTCCTAAAAGATTTACACATTATTTTATTTGGATTTCCAATCAGAGTAAATTTCGTAAAACGGAACATCCGTAAGTTTATAACCTTACAATTTAAAGAAGGAGGCGAGAACTATGAAAAACATGCCAGAACCGTCGAATCAATGGTAAGCAAAGATCGCTGACTCGAAATTGCTAGTATATTAAGAATAGAATTGAATCCAGAACAGGTTATTCAAAATATTCTTCATTTTTTTATCAATGAAAATCAAATGGAGCAAAGAACGCCAACTACCAGGTGTATACATATGAAACCGGTATTGCCATCTAGCGGCCAGTAGGCACACTTGTAGGCACTGTCGGAACTTACCATTTGTGCTAATTGGCGT
>NC_046658.1:125286188-125302148 GCF_010883055.1 Belonocnema kinseyi
AGCGAGGGCGCATACTTTGAATAAAATATTTGTTATCATTCTCTTGAAATAAATGTGTTTTTTTCTTGAAAAAAAACCGGTTTCATATGTATACACCTGGTACAGTGCGAGCTAGTTTACAAACACGTTTAAAGGCTTCAAGTGAGAATGATGATTTAAACTCAGAAATTGAATTTGTTTTAGCGAAAAGTTTAAGGGAAATCGAAGAAGATTTTGTAAACGTAGAGAAAGAAGTTCTAGCTAGTGAAGATGAAATTTTAAATTTAGAAATAGAGATGATCAAACTACGTAACAATAAAAATGAATCAACGGAAATTATTTCGGCCAAAGAAGCTATATTAAATTTAAAACTCAGGAAACTAGAAATTAAACAGAAGCACCTCGCCAGTCAACGATCTTTGATGCAAAGAAATGAAGAAGAAGCAAAACAAGAATCAGTTATGAAAAAACACAATATGGTAGGATGCAGAAGAGAATTAAGTGAATACAGTCTCGCATACACTCAAAAATCTGTCCACGAATGGTTAGAAAATACAGAACCAGGAGAAGAAATGGAAAAGGTACCAAAAGATGTAAACGAATACCCAGAATCGAGATCAAAGACTGCAAATATTCATCAACCAGAATTTGTTGGTGACAAGATAGAAGATTTATCTCGAAATATGAACCGAATGCTTGCTCGTCAAACGGTTGGTAATCACCTCGGTACCTTTGATGGCTCTTCTTTATTTAGATAGCCAGCCTTTTTATCTCAGTATAGATTATCTTCGGAAATGTGTGCATTTTCAAAATCAGAAAATTTACTAAGATTTGACAAAAGTTTAATCGGAGAAGCTAGAAGAAAGGTTGATATGCTTTTAGTGACTGCAAAGGATCCTGATATCATTATTAATATATTGAACAAAAGTTATGGAAAACCCTAACGTATCGTACATGAATTACTTGAAACTGCTCGCAAGATACAAAAATTTGAAGATTTGAGTCAATTTGAGGAGTTTAACTTCTCTGTAAGAAATATCACCGCTACAATCGAGAATATTGACAGCGAATTCATTAGTAAGAAATAATTACTGTCAATATTACTGGGCAAACTACCTCAGCATATTACCACTCAATGGGGAAATTATCTAATTGATCACAATATTCAAGGTCATCGAGCAATTCTCAACGTTTTCTCCACATGGACGCAGAAGATGGCGGAAATTATTTCTCAGATCACAATAACAATTAATACTCCTACTTCTTCCCATATTCTAACATCAATAAATCAAACTCAAACATCGAGAGAAAAAGAACGAAAATTTAGCGAACAAAAGAACACATGCAAATCCTTTGCGAAAAATATCATTCTCTGGAAAATTATGCAACCTTCAAGAAATTAGATTCCAAATAACGGTGGAAGATAGCAGAAGAAACCAGGGTGTGCTATTGTTGTCTTCAGAAACATTCAGACAAGTGTCAGAAACGACGAACTTGTGGAATCAATGACTATCCCAAATGTCATCACCGAATGCTTCATAAAATCGGTGACCAAAAACCTGGAAATCAAGTAGTAATGTGCCTGGGAGAAGAAAAGGAAGGTGTTATGCTAACAATTCTTCCGATACGATTGCGCGGACCTGCAGGAATAGTGTCGACTGTAGCTTTTTTAGACGAAGGAAGTACTGCATCACTAATTGATCCAAATCTTGCTAGAAGTCTGGCACTTAAAGTAATCAAATAATGTAATCCAAACAGGTAAGCCGTCAAAATAATGCTTCTCTTATAGTATTAAGACAAGTTCTCGAACCATGGAAAGATGCACCAATTCTATCAAAAAAACGAAAATTGGATGGACTATCCATGGACCAATTGGATTGCTGCCGCATCGACCAAGATAATCCTGAACTTATACTCTTCTGCCATACTAATGAAGAGGAGGAACTCCACGAAGAAGTCAAAAAGTATTTTGCTATTGAAAATTTTGGAGTTATTGAACAAAAAGTAAAGAAAACCCAAACTATGGAAGAAGAAAGATCTATAAATATAGCTAATTTCTCTATACGAAAAATCGGCAAACGATACAAGGTGAAATTACCTTGGAAATAAGATAATCCAGATTTACCGGATACTAAAAGAATGGCTTTACACAGACTTATATGTTTAGGAAAAAAACCGATTAAGGACAAAAATGTAGGAATTCGTTATTGTACTGAAATAGAAAAACTTGTAGACGAGATTATGCTGTGCCCGTTGCGAGAGAAGAACTTCTTAACAGAAGGAAAATATGGTTTTTACCCCACTTTCCGGCCACTAATCCAAACAAACTGAGCAAAGTTCGATTTTTCTTTGATGCAGCAGCAAAAGTCCAAGGAAAATCATTGAATGATCATCTTATCATTGGTCCAGATTGGCTAGTATCACTTTTTGGAACTGTCATTAAATTCCGACAACATAAAATAGCATTCACTGCAGATATCCGTGAGATGTTTAATCGAGTTAAAATTAAAGATGAACAAAGCTACGCTCAATGTTTCTTCTGGAGAAATTGAAAGGTTCGAGATGAACCCAGGATATTTCGAATGGCAGCAATGTTATTTGGAACAGTATCTTCTCCCTTTTCAGCACAATTCGTGAAGGATTACAATATTAAGAAATACGAAGACAAGTACCCGGAAGCAGCAAAAGCCATCATCCGCGAGAACCATTATGCAGATGACTACATCCATGGAACATCAACTGAAAAAGAAGCCATTAAAATTATTCGAGATGTAATCTTCGTCCAGGATCAAGCAGGCTTCAAACTCAGGAATTTTGTTAGTAATTCCAAAACTGTCATACAGATCATTCCGAATCATCTACTAGCGGAAGACATGTTGATTAATGTTTTTGAAAAGAAGAATGAACAACGAGTTCTCGGAGTTACGTGGAGTGCGAAGAAAGATTGCCTGACTTTTACTCTAAAATTTCACAAAGAAACCACGATTTAATTAATTGTTTAAGAATACCTACAAAAAGGGTTCTTAAAATAGCGATGTCATTATACAATCTAGTAGGTTTGTTATCACCAATCACAGTGAAGGCAAGAATATTACTTCAGCGAATATTGAAAGCCAAGCTTGGATGGGACGATTCTATAAGTAACGTCATGTTTAAAGCGTGGAAATGTTGGCTTAAAGAATTGATGACAATCAAGACTATTGAAAACCGCAGACAATATTCAGTGAAGTTAGAAAAAGCAACATCTATACAAATGCACACATTTTGCGAAGCCAGTGAGGAAGCTTATGTAGCAGCAGTTTACCTCAGAATTCAAGATAAGGATGGAGTAGTCGTAGTATTGGTTTCGTCAAAAGCACGAGTAGCTCCACTTCGGACATTGGCGATACCAAGACTGAAATTAATGGCAGCAGTTTTAGGAATACGATTGGCGAAATTAACACAAGAAGCTTTCGATTTCACCATAGAAGTTCGATACTACTGGTCTGATTCTAGGACCGTCCTTCAGTAAACTAAAAATCACAATAAGCTTCCTAGCTTCATTGCTGCACGAGTGGGGAAAATTCTAGAATCAAGCAGTGCAACTAATTGGCATTGGGTCCCAACAAAAGAAAATGTAGCTGATGACTGCACAAGAGACGTTCAAATTTCTGACTTAAATATCAATCACAGATGGTTTAAGGGACAAAACCTCTGGTCTTCTACTGAACAGCACTGGCCGAGAATCCCAAACAAATCAGAAGAAATAATCAGTTTGGTCACCACAACCAAAGACTTTGAATGTCTGCCTAGAATAAAAAGTTACTTTTCATGGGTGTGGATCTTAAGAACAACTGCCAGGATAAAAAGATTGATCAAGAATGCATAAGTTAATGAACTGGAATGCGCTGAAATACAATAGTGGAAATGTGTTTAAAAGAAATGTTTCGCGCAAGATTTGAAGAACATAACAGAAGAAAAAGAGAACAAAAGCGGAATTCTGAAGAAACTTTATTTAAAATTTGACAAAGAAATTGGTGTTCTCAAAATCAAAGGAAGATTAGAACATGCTGATTGCCTTGAAATCTGAACAAAAAATCCTATCTGTTTAGATGCAAGTCACCCGTATGTAAAAGCAATGATAAAATATCATCATGAAAGAAATGGACATCAAGGAACCGAAACAGTAATTAATGAATTAAGAAGATCATTTTGGATTGCCAAGGTTCGAAATTGTGTCAGAAAAATTTGTTTTAACTGCATGTTTTGTAAAAAAACAAATTTAAATCCTTCACAACCTATCATTGGATTATTACCAAAAGAACGACCTATAATTCATGAGAAGCCATTCACGGCTACCAGGATGGATTACTTCGGACCTTTGTATGTAAAAGTTGGAAGGCGAATTGAGAAACGATACGGACTACTTTTTACATGCCTTACAATTAGAGCCATGCATGTTGAAATCGACGATCTTAAACAACAAACTCCTGCATAATGGCCATTCGAAGATTTTTGTCACGAAGAGGAAAAGTTAAAACATTGTGGTCGGACAACGGAACTAATTTAACATCAGCCAACAGAGAGTTACTCAACGCTTTAGAAGATTTGGACCAAGATTGAATGAAAGACGAGATGACCAATTGCAAAATTGATTGGCACTTTATCCTTCTAGCATCTACTCACATGTGAGGATGTTGGGAACGCCTAATAGGAAGTTTCAAGCGAGCTATAAATGGAATTTTAAAAGAAAGACACCCTACAGATGAAGTCTTAATGACTTTATTCGCAGGAGGTGAATACATTGTAAACAGTTGTCCACTCACTTATTCTTCAGTAGACAGTGAAGATCCACCAAGTCTATCACCAAATGATATTTTACACGGTTACACTTTTGACATCGGCTCTCCCGGTATGTTTTATAAAGATGATGAGATTTCGCAAAAACAGTGGCGTGTATCGCAATTCTTAGCAGATCCTTTCTGAAAAAGGTGGTTAAGAGGATACGTACCAACATTTTTAAATCGGAAAAAATAGAGAAATGAAGAATCAAATTTAAAGAAAGGAGAAATTATTCTAATAGAAGATAAAAATACGCGAAGAGCATCCTGGCCATTGGGAATTGTTGAAGAAGTCTTCCCTGGAAGTGATAACGTAGTTCGTGTAGCAAAAGTTAGAACTGCAACAGGAATTTTTTGTCGCCCTGTGATTAAACTCCATCGCCTTCTAATGTGTGATAACAAGAAGTCATCACCGAGGGGAGAAAATGTGCCGATTTGAAGTATTCAAATCAACCTCCAACATTCGAATTATCGACGTTATCAATTCATCGATATTTTTTTGTTAATGGTTAAAATCTTGAATTTGACAGATGTTTATAAAATAAATATTAGGAAGCAGAAATAATAATTTGTTAAGTAATTTGACGACACATTTTTTTCGTTAAAAACTAATTTTTAGGCTGTAAATTTAAATATTTAATGTTTGGCGAACAATCGATCTTTTTTAGTTAAAAAGAATCTATTTCTTAGAAAATTCAATTACTTTTTAGCAAATTCGTTTTCCTTTGTAACAAATTTAATTAAAATATTTTTGTTTAAGGATAATATATATTTTTCAGTTGGAAATGCAACTATTTACAAAAAAAAATTTCTATCAGAAAATTCATGTATTTTGTTGAAAATTCGTATTTTCTGGTAGAAATTGTTTTTCTCAGTTGAAAATTCATATTTTTGGTTAAAAATTTAGTTATGTATTAAAAATTTTCTATTTTGTAGAAAATTCAACAATTATATCCAAAAGTAATATTTTTCGAAAATTAGGTTTAAACTAAAATTGTAACTATTCAATGTTTTGTGGTAAGTTTTTCTTTTTCATTTCTTTTTTTATATATTTTTTTAATAATACTACTGGGGTGCAAACTTATCTTTTTTAGTTGAAAATTAGGCGTAGTCTAGGAGGAATAATCCACCTTATTTAGAGTAATTCTGTATATTATAGATGTAAACCAGCGTATTCATATTTAATCCGGCACAATCTGCTTGAAAATTTCAGAGGGTCTTTTTAGATTGTCTGAAGGCGACGAAAAGATTCATTGGAATTGAGCTTGCTAAATGGTCGATAACGGTATTGAAGCGGCCCTTTAACCCATCGTCAAAGAGAATCGATGCGATCACTGAGGAGATACAATGCACGCAGAGAGTCGTTCGTTGTCGGCAAAAATCAAATGCACGTCTAGAAATATCTTTCGTTATATCTATTGTGTCCAATGCGCGAATGTATTGTTCCCAGCAATGCGGAACCGATTTCACAGATTTTCTGAAACGGCACAGAAATGGTCAAATTGGCACCTTCAGAATATGTAACGGACAAAATTCGTTAATTAGGATCATTGTCTTTTTATCAAATATAACTAACTTATTTGAATCTAAAATCGGATCCAAATGATATGCAGCTCTTTTATAAAAATAAATATTTCTGATTTTTCTTTGATGATCATGAGTAACGGCTTTCTAGTAAAACTGGCCAGGAGCTTTCAAATCAATTTCTTAATTTTTTATCGAAAGAAACACTTTTCTAATGTAAAAAACAAAACAATTTTTTAACAGTACTGCATTATATTAAATTAGAGAAATAATGCCTTTACACCCTGAAATTGAAAGTTTTGTAAAACATTCTCTGTTGGTCCTAGGAAATTGTAAATCTTCCAGAAGTTGAAGTCAGAACTAGATTAATCTATTGAAACACTTTTAGAAAGAAAGCAAAATTCGTTTCCAGAGTTAAGTTTTATTTTTTGTGTGTTTAAAATTAAGTTTTATTCATTTTTTGTTATATTACTTATAGACTGCTGTTATGATTGAAATTTTAGTTTAAAGTTGAAATTTGTTTTTTAATTTTTTTTTGTTGATAATTTTTTTTTCACTGAAAGCATAACTATTCCATTTTTAGGTTAAAAATTGATCCTCTTAAGCTGAAAATTCAGTCATTTGGGTGGAAGCTGAACTTTTTTGATTAAAAATTTATTTTTAACTTGTGATTTAATAATTTCATTTGTGTTTGAAAATGAATTTTCTTCAGTTAACAATTCAACTGTTTGGTTGAAAATTGATATTTTTTATTGAAAATTTGAGTTCAAAAAGCTGGAGTCAAAACTAGGTAAATTGATTGAAACACTTTTATAAGGACAAAATTAATTTTCAGATCCAGACATTTATAGTCCAAAAATAGGAAAATTTGAATTTTCTCCCGCAACACAGAAATTTTTATTGTACCAAGATGTTCCACAAAAGTATTCTATAAGAACTACCACCTGTCAGATATTAATAAAATCCTCTAAAAATTAATGTTTGATCCGTATAATTGGATCATTTTGATCTGTAGTTAATAAACAGAATGATATAAAACGGTTTAATTAAAAGAAATATATATCAACATTTCCACTTTAATAGTCAAATTAAATTCTTCTTTTTCGTAAAAATCTGCATAAAAATAATCATATTACTCCTGCATTCTCCGACTTTCCTCCCAAAGATGATCAACATCAAGATGCGATTCTAATCATCAAAATCACCCGATGCATGAAGATCCATTCGATAAGAGAGCACATGCCTTTCCGCAGAGAATCTACTAGCTTCATAATTTCAAATTCGCCCTGAAATTCTCAAGCCAGGGGGAAAAATTGCACCCGTTTTTTACGTAATAAAAATGAAGGAAGAACAATTTAAATATAATTGCGCAGGAAGGAGAACGAAAATACTAAAAGGGTTTATATACTTGGGTCCCAACACTGTATAGATATATATGCGTGAATTATTATTATGGATCGCGTTATACGACTTGCGCTTTAAATTATGGTTTTTATCCTTACGTTCGATTTCTGAGTACTCGGAGTGCCACTATCCCTCGGGCAAATATTTCCCTCTCCCCCTCCACCAGGGTCCCCCTACTTAAAGATTTATCTCGAAATTTTTAAAATCGCCCGAGAAAAGGAATGCGATTGAAGAAGAGAGAATGATTCGAGAAATAAGATAGCGATCTTAAAGAAAACTGAAGGTTGAAACAACAGAAAAGCCTATCCTAAGCGACAATTTTTCGATAAATATAAATGTTGTTAAAAAAGTTCTTCCCAATTCCAAGACAATGGATAAAAGAAAATTCAACTGTTTAAAATTTAATTTTTTATTATCCAATTTGCACTCTAGTAAATCTAAGCGGAATTTTTAAAAATCTAATTCAATTATCAAACATTCCGATTGACTTGAAGGAAATTTACTTGAATAGGGTCGTAACGACATTTGAAAGGTATACTCAGTTTTAAAATATGTTTTAAAAGTAAATGTACATTTTAACAAATTCTTGGTTTGACTTTTGCCAAAATTATGTTTGGACTTTCTACTTTTATTCATCCCTTTCTTTAATAATCAAAAGAAACCTTCTTTATTCTATTTGGAAGTGTGTTAACATTTAAAAATTATCCGTCATTACGGTGATTTTATATATATATTTTACTTTAAATACTTTTTTTATATTATTTTATTTTATGCACATTATTCCTAAATTCATTTAAAAATGGTTCTTCTGTGCAAATTTATTTATAACAATCTCATCCAACTATTATTATCCTATCCTTACTTTATCATATTCTTTCTATCTTATCTTTTACATCCCTTTCCTTTCCTGGCCTGTCCTAGCTTCTTCTATCATATGCTTTCTATTCTATCATATCGTTCATATCATATCCTTATTCTATCGCTTTCTTTCTATCCTATCTTTTTGTTTCCTATCCTATTTTATCATGTCCTATCTTACCCTATCCTATCCTGTACTATCGTACCATGTCCTATCCTTTTTGCTTGTAAATTCTATCCTATCATACCCTCTCCTATCTTATTCTATCCTTCCTATTCTACCCCACACCATCCTATATCTTCTATTCTTTCCGTCTTATCCTATCTTAACATGTGCCATCTTATCTTATCCTACCCTTCTTATCCAATCCTTTCTATCCTATTATATCATTCCTATCCTATCGTAAACTATCCTATCATTCCTATCCTGCCCTGTCTTTCCTATCCTATCATGCCCGGTTCTATTTTATCCTACCTATATTGTTGTGTCTCATTCTATTCTAACGTTCCTGTCCTATCGTATTCTTCCTAACCTACCCTTATCCTATTATATTCTTTCTGTCCTATTCTATTCAATTATATTCTTTATATCCTATCCTTATTTTTTCATATTCTTTTTATCCTTTCCAATTTTTTGCTATCCTCTATATCCCATTCTGCCCTGCACTAACCTTTCCGATCTTATCCTTCCTATCTTGTACCGTCCTTTATATCCTATCCTTCTCATTCTATCCTATTTGATAATGTTCTGTCCGATCTTTTCTTAACCTACACGGTGTGTCTGAAGGAACTTTAAATGGGGGTGACAAGAGAGGTCTTATATTATTTTTGTTCTTTCTGGAGTGATTCAGAAACAATTAAAAAAAAATTAAAATCATTCTTAGAGCCGTTTTTTATTTTTTACTTTTTAATATCAATTTTTTAAGACATTTGAAAATAATAGATTTATTTTTGAATTAAGTTATGTTTAAATTACAAAAACTATATGTATTATTCCTTTTAATATAAAACTTGTATAATAAGTGTATTTTTTCATCATTTTTAATGAACTATTATATTCTTGTACACGTACAGCCTTTATTAAATTATTGGAAAAATTATCATTACTTTCTTTAACCTTGTATTTGTATTTGTTGCATATATATATGCAAAAAATACAAATACAAGGTTAAAAATAATAATAAATACAATTTTTGTACTTTAAACATAAATTATTTCGAAAATAAATAAAATAATAGATAAGTTATGTTTAAAGAACAAAAATCATATTAATTATTGTTTTTAATATAAATCTTGTAAAATAGGTGTTATTTTAAATATATGTAAATACGTTGGTACATTAATATTTATGTAAAAATTAAATTATTATTCAAGATTAATATTAAACTTCATTACTTACATGGGGTCAGAATGACCCCAACATCAACTCCAGACTCAAATTTGAATTGGATTTTGATAATTTTTTTGATACATCTCAAAATAATTTTCATTAAAAAAAAAGTTATCAAAATCTAATTTCTATATATTAAAAAGCGTCTGTGCATTTTGTCAAGTTGGAACTATGTATACGATCAATATGACAACATTTTAAAAGTCAGCTGGGGTCAATTTGACCCCATGTGAGTAATATGTCATTTTTTAGACGTATAAGTGATGAGGATTAAAAGAATAATAAATATAATTTTTGTACTTTAAACATAACTTATTTCGAAAATAAATCCTTTTGTTCAACTTTTGTTCAACAATTTTCCTTGGAAATTGTCTCTGAAGCATTCTAGAATGAAACCCAAAAATAATATAAGACTAATCTTGTTACCCCCATTTAAAGTTCGTTCAGGTTCACCGTGTCTATCCTTTCTATCCTTGCATATCCTTCCCATCCTATCCTATTATATTCTTTCTATCCTATCTTATCTTATCCTAAGCTATTATATTTTCCTATCCCATCCTTATTTGTCAATAATTTTTCTATCCTATATTATCCTTTTCTATTCTATACTATCTTGAGCTTCCTGTCGTGGCCGGTGCTCTACTATCCTATACTATCTTACCATATCCTAACCTTTCCTATGATATCCTTCCTATCATATCCCAATCCACCCTATTCTACCATATGCTATCCTCTCGAATCTTATCCTATCATTTCCATCCTAATATTTCATTCCTATCCTTTCTATACTTCTCTATCCTAACTATCTTATCATATTCGATGCTATCCTTCCTATCAAATCTTATCAGTCTTATTCTATCATATTTTAATTTTCCTATCCTATCCTGTCCTACCTCGTCCTCTCCTGTCTGTCCTATGATATCCTTCCTGTCCTAGCATATTCTATCCTATCCTTCCTATCCTATCATATTCCTCCTATCCTATCCTATCAGATAGTATCCTTCATATCCCATCATGTTATATCCTATTATATCCTAACTATCCTGTTCTATCCTGTTCTATCCTATCCTTCATATCCTATCATATTCGTTCTATCCTATCCTACACTAACCTATTATATACTTCCTATTCTTTCCTTATTTTATCATAATATATCTATCCTATCTTATCCTTTTCTATTCTATACTATCCTATCCTGTCCTTCCTATCCGGTCTGGTCCGGTCATATCCTATCCCATCCTGTCATATATTATCCTATTTTACCATATCCTAGTCTGTTCTATCTTATCCTTCCAAACCTATACTATTCAATCCTTTTCTATATTTTTCTATCAAATTATACCCTATCTTCTCTAATACTACCCTATCCTATCATATTATATCATATCTTTTGCTCTAATATTCCATGTAGAAAAATTATGGCTTTGAACACGAAATTATAAAATAGATTTATTTTTTATGCCATAATACTGAAGCTTTTCAACTTCAAAAGTTTAAATTCGCACATATTTCTTTTGAAGTTTCTTAATTTTTAGAAGCTCAGTCAGAAATGTTACAATTTGGTAGATTTTGCGCGGACACTATCGTGTTTAACGACGTATGACTCTTTTTATATGAACTAAAAATGTTTTCCTTGAAATAAAAATAAGTAAAAAAAAATCTGCCCGCTATGCGGGCACATTCTCATCAAGCGCTGCGCGCACGGCTTGCTTCGCTCGTAAGTTTGAGCGCGCCTAGGGCGCGCGACTGTTGGTTCTCGCGTTTCGCGCTCGATTATGTATTTACCTCGCGCTACGCACTCGGGCTTTATATTTTCGCACATTCATGCGCAAACATTTTAAAATCAAGACTCAAAACATCCACTACTGTCATTTTGTGATATTGAACTCTCTTTGTTAAAGCTCTTTTGGATTTAACGAACACATTCTCATCATGTATCTCGTACTTCGCACTCGATTTTGTCCAACCTGTCAACTTTTCTACATTATACACAAACTTTAAAATGTTTATTTTAGTTTTTTTTTTTGATTTTGAAAATGCTCTAACTCTGATAATTTTCTTTCTATAGAAAAATGGTCATGGGGATACATTTTTTGAGTTTCTCAGTACTATGAACAACCGTACATAGAATTTTTAAATCTTGAAAAATGTGGCTTCGCACATTTTTGGTACGATCAAATTTAGAATTTTCAACTTTTCGAACAAATTAAAAAAGTCGTTACCATAATCTTGTAGGGCTTTCAAAAAGAGTTTTTCTTCTCCAGACTTTTTTTTGTATCATGCGTTGTTTGGCTTAAATCGTTCATTTAATTTGTTTTTCTGGATTTTGAAAATGCTATAACTCTAGTAATTTTTGATTTTTTAAGAAAAGTCAGAAGGATAAATTGTTAAATTTCTTCAATTCTATGAATAACCGTTCAGAGAAATTTTGAATTGTTAAAAAAGTGGTCTCAAAAATATTCAAAATGTGCTCACTTTTTGAATTTTCATCCAAAATGGCTGGCTAACGAACTTGACCTTTAGTTTAGGACACTAAACGAGTGTACGGAAGGGCAATCTAATAGATTACTTTTTTTAAAAGATATCGTGTTCACAGACAGACAGACATACATACAGGCACACAGGCAGACAGACGCATTCATAAAAACCTGTTTTTCGAATTCAGGGGGTATCAAAACGTGGACATTTTACAAAAACTGGGGGGGGGGGGTCAAATTTTACACAAATCTAATACCTTCTCTGATGAGAATGTAATAAAAAGTCTTTCAATTTGGTAATCCTATTCAATTTTCTTGAATCTTACGAAATTTCTTTTAATTCACTTTGAAATATTATAAAATAAGTTAAAATTTTTACAAAGTATTGAAATCCAATCAAACCTCTTAAAAAGCTGGTGAATTTTTATTAAGTCTGATGATTTTTTCTGTAATCCTAAAAAATACTTGTATATTGAAATACGTTGAGAGCTTTTTAAAAAACTAAAACCTCCCAAGTCCCCTAAAAACCTTCCAAATGTTTCAAAATTCTCAAAAATTCTTTAAACCCACATGGAATGTTTTTAAATTCCGTAGACTCATTAAAATAAAAAATACTTTTAAATATTTTAAATCCTTGAAAATTTCTCGAGATGCTTTAAAAATTTTGAAAACTCGTGAAAATTCCTTATATTCTTTTAAAATACCTTTGAATCTTTAAGATACTTCAATTTCTCTTGAAATTCTTGAAATCAATTGTAAGTTTTAAATAATAATAAAGTAAAAATCAGTTGTTTAAACAACTTAAGATTATTTTTAACAGAGATAAATGGTTAAACAAATGATTATCATTTTAAATAATATTATCTTCTAATAAAGCAAAAAAGTTGGGTTTTTTCTAAAATATTGAACTTTATCTACTCTTTACTTAGAGCGAGTTAAAAATTAATTCAAATGATTAATCATAATTGTTGAAGCAATTTAATATTATTTTTTATTATAATCACTTTGAGTGAAGCTACGAAGTTTAAGGTTTTCTGATATATTAAACTTTTTGTCCACTTTTCGCTTAGAGCGGAGTAAAAAGGAGTGAAATTTAACACATGTAATTATTTAAAAAAATTATTTTTGGTTATAACTATTTTCTCCTACAATAATACTAGATAGTTGCGGTTTTTCTGAGATTTTTCACTTTTTTAACTTTTCACTTGATGCGATAATAATTAATTCAATTAAAAAACATAATTGTTTAAGCAATTCTTCAAATATGATTATATTCTGTTTGAATACTGCTGGAAAGTTGTGTTTTTTCTCTGAAATAGTCAACGTTTTGTTTACTTTTCTCTTAGGGCAAAGTACAAATTAACGGAATATAACAAATATATATTTTTGCAGAAATAATTTTTGTTTATAACTTCTTCTATATTAATCTTAGATAGTCGCGGAACCTCTTAATTATAAATAACATTTTTTTAAATTTAAAATACGATATATGCTTGAAAAATAATAGCTAAAGAAATATTTAATTATTTTTCTTTTAAGGTTTCCTCCAATTCCACTATTACGATTTGAAATTATATTCAACTAAAGTCTGGTACCAGTCACCAGAGTACCACTGTGCCTCGGGCAAAATTACCCACTTCCCCACCACCTGAGTCCCCCTACTTAAGATTTATCTGATATTTTAAAAATCGCATGAGAAATTAAATGAGAGGGGAGAAATGAGAAAGATAAAAGAAGAGAGATAGTGAAAGGTGGACCAGAAAAGAGACACAGGGGGTGGGTTGATGGGGAATGAGGGCATGGTACAGTGAGAAAGAGCGAGAAAGATGGATCTTTTAAGATGCGCCGGCAGTGTTGAAGCGCAGCACCCAGTACGTGTGGGAATGTCGAGTCGCTGTGGGTGATTTCTGCAGGGTCGTAGGGATCCAGATAAAAAAAATTCCGGATTTTCAGGAGTAATTGGTGTGAGGTTCTCGCGAAACCAAAGTTGCGACGCCCCTGTGTGAGGCCCACTGAAAACCCTTGAGGGCCCCTCGTTATACGATGTGCGCTTCGACAAGAAAATTTGCCTCTGAAGTTCGTGATATGCGCGCCCTTCTTGATTTATCGATCGACATTTTTTAGCGAGATTTTTATTACGTTTTGATCCGACGCATAATATTTAACGGGTACTTTGAGAACATATCAAGTAAGGATATCGAATCTTTTATGTATACGCCCTGCGTGACCGTGCTCGCTTTTTCAATCTGACGACGTGGAAAATTTTCAATTTTTCGATAAATTAATCTTCGGTTTCATTTAATTTCGAATATGAAGATTGAAGAGCTACTAGGAAATTCGCAGTACCCTCTGGAAAAAAAAGAAATCATTACATGATAATGAATTTTATCTGTGAAAAAAGATCCCACTGCTTCACTCCGCTGCGAATCGAACCACAGGTCAACCGATAGCCGTTTGGGTGCTTTAACCACTAGGCTACTGATGAGATCGAAAGAAGAATATTTGTTAAATCTTATGAATTTTATAACAAAAAACCTTGCCGTTTCGCATATCCCGTGCAGAAATCGCCCGATTTCAAACGTAATACCGATCTGGCCCCGATCGGATTTCCCGATCTGGCCCTGATCGGTAGAACCGTGTGGCCCATACCTGGGCCCGACCGGACCAGACCGCTTTCCTACTGAAATGCCATCTCCATGCGCTCGAAGAACTAGTGCTGCTTGTTTTTTTCTGGTAGTGCAGTGAAATTTGTATACATAATACTCGTTTAAAATATTCTAGCAATGTTTATAAATGCATAAGGCGAGTAAGCCACGTGTTCAGAGGCACCAAACACCAGTCAGTAGACCTCGAAACCTGTGTGAGGAAGATGAGAGTAAGTAATTACACTCTGCGGGCTCAGTGAAACCTAACCTCAAATAAATTAATAATTAATTAAATTTTCTGACGTAAAATTAGTATATTTACTATCAAATGAGTCAAATATTATTATATGATGAAATTGATTAAGTTCTTTTGTTTTCAATTATTATTAAATAACTCAAGGTTTTTCGATTTAATGTAGAGTTAGAATCATCAAATCTATTGACAAGAAATGAATTGCAGTATGCACAAAATTGTAAGATTTTTAAATTATAATAGTAAAATATGTGATACAATCGATTATGTTATTGATACTTTGATTCTGTATTAATAATAAATTTAATACAGAAATACATTAAGGGCATGTGACACAGCTAAATACCTATATTACCGACCACATTTTTTCAGTTCACTGAATGTTTTTTTGAACCTAAGAACTTTTTTTGTAAATAAAATATCGAGCTGAAACTTTGGGAAATGTATTAGAGTAAAATAAAGTACGTTTAGGTACTGCATTTTAGTAGGAACTTTACTGAAAATTATATCATCTTTTTTCTGAACCTCAACATTTTTTGAACATTCGAACTTTTTTTATGCATAAAATATCGGTCTCAAACTTTGAGAAATGCAAGAGCCGAAAGAAAAC
>NC_046658.1:125302248-125305579 GCF_010883055.1 Belonocnema kinseyi
CTGGCCCCGATCGGGGCCAGACCGAGATTTCTGCACGGGTATATATGTAAAAAAATCTTTTTTTTTTATATCTCTCCAGTAGCTTAGTGGTAAGAGTCCCCTGGCAGCAATCAATAGATCTGCGTTCGATTCCCAGCAAACCGAAAGGGAGGGATATTTTTTACAGATAAAATTCTATTTTCAAATTATTAGAAAAACGTAAAATTCTGCATTTGAGGGGTACCCTGGATTGATAGTGTAGATTTCTATTTTTAGATAATATGGTTAGTATTTTTATCTGCTCGGCCATTACCATCTCCGATAATAATAAAGATTTCCTAAATCTGTATAAATTATAGTACAGAAAACCTTACCATCTGGTATACCTGTGGAAAACTATTCTTCTTTCAATCTTTCCAGTAGCTTAGTGGAAAAGCACTCGACCGGGAATTGGTAGACCTGTGATTCGATTCCTAGTGGAGCGAAGGAGAGGAATCTTTTTCACAGAATTCGAGGGGAAACTCAAATCGATAGTATGTATTTCTATTTTCACGTAATGTGATAAGTATCTTTATCTGATCGGTCATTACCATCCCCGATGATAATGGACATTTCTTAAATAAGGGGATGATAAAAATATGAATGTAAAATTAAAAATTAAAAATTAAAATAGAATTTTTAAAAGTCATCTAGTTATGTGGAGGATTTATATTTCTGGCGTTTACATATGGAGAACTGCCTACCAAATTTATAAAACGTGAACATTTATCTCACCTTTTTTTTTAATGCACAACTCGTTATACACAGGAAAATTGAAAATAAATCTCGAACATTTTTGACGAAAAAAATTTTATCGAAGATTTATCGACTTTTGATTTTTATTTTTTATATTTTCTGTGACAACAAATATAAGGCTTTTATGATAAGTTAGACTATTTGGCTTACTTTTCATTACATTAATTTAAACTATACATTTTTATGTGAAATTCATGGAGGTGTCCGAATTTTGTTGACTTAACCACTATCAAACCAGGAATCTCACTAATTTTTCGTTATAAGAAGAATTTGGATATTAAGAACAAATAAAGAGATTCATTTAATTCTTATTTTTTAGGAGAAATATATTTTTTTAACAAAAAAAGTTTAAGAAATAAGTAAGTATTCATAAAATTATTTTAAAAAGTTAGTTACTTTATAATTATATTAATGACGCACAGTGAGGCAAAAAAATCAAACACTGTTAAATTAAAAAATATTTCGTGTTTAGATTTTTGATAAAAAATGTATCTAATTATATATTTAATGAAAAAATGGACACTTTTTAAACGTTTCAGAAGTAACATTTTTTAAGGATTTTTAGATTATCGGGTTTTTATACAATAAACTAAATTCCGAATTCACAAAAGAAAATATTTGCTTTACCAATTTTTTACAAACTTAGACTACTTCTTACACATATAAAAATTAAAATAACGTCAAGATATTTTGCTTTAAAAAAATTATCAATTCCTCGATCGATCGCCTTTGAATTGATATTTTTTATATTTTATGAAACAAAAAATAGAATATTTTTGTAATAAATTACTAATTGCTTATCTTTCTTTATTATTAAAAAAAAATGTAGTTCAAAAAATCAATTTTCTGAAACTTTATTTAAAAATGTCTTTCCAAAATGAACTAGTGTAAAGTAAATGGTAAAACAAAAATATTTTGTATGCTTATTGGTAATGGACAATAAAAAAAAAATATTTATAAAATATTTATGTTTTTGAATTTTCATTAAAAATTTGGTTGATTCTTTTATTCAAAAACAAAATTATTATTGAACATTTCAGAATTACTATCTATCTTTTTCAGACTTTCAGTTCTATCAAACAAGGTCTTATATCTATTGTAAAATTATCTAGAAATAATTTCAAATAGGTTAGCATAATTAAAAAAATTTTCAATTATGTTATAAACAAGTTCATTAATAAAGTTACTTTTCGGGACTGGCAATGTTGAGCTTATTCAAATCCAGATTTGGGTATAAAATGGGAGAAAAAATAATACTTTATTACGATTAATTAAAAATATGCTATTTCGTAATTCTTTTAATGATTTTTATACACAAAATTCACAGTTCAGATATTTTTTAACGGATAGGCTTATTTTTTCACGTAATCAACTAAGAATGTCCTTTTGATGACTCCTTGATACGATACTTTACAAATTTCCAAGAAACATTAACCATTTTAATAATTATCGTAAACCAATTCAGATTTTGACTATTTTTCACCAAATTCACTCAGTTTTTTTTATAAATACAACTAAAAATGAATTTCTGATCCGTTTTGAAGTGATAATTTGCAAATTCACAAGGATAATTAATTATTAAAATAATTATTACAAACAAAAGCAATATTACAGTCAGGAGTCATGAAAAATACATTATTAGTCGATTACCTCAACAAAAATTGAGCGCATTTATTGAAAAATAATAAAATTCTCAATTTGCTTAGGACAATTGTTAAAAAGAAATTCTGGTCAATTTACAAATTTCTATAGAAAAAAGTGATCGTTAAGTCATTCTTGGTTGATTTCGTAAACAAAATAAACTTATCGTTTGAAAAGTAGCCAATCGCTGTATTTGTTTGAAAAATTGTTTCAATAATTAACTAATTTTGTTAATTTTTAAGGCATCATATCAGAAAGTCATCGGAAAGACGTTCTTAGTTTATGCCGTAAAACAATTAAGCCTTTTCGTTGGTAAAATATACAAACTATGAATTTGTTCAAACAATTGAAAAATAACATATTATTCAATTAATAGTAATAAAATGTTAACTTCTGTCAAATTATATACCTTAAATCTGGATTGAAGTGAGAGAAATATTTCCAATCCCAAAAAATAACTTTTGTTCATTAATTTGCTCTTAACGTAATAAACATTTTTTAAAAATTATTCTCATCCATTGGAAATTATTTCTAGATATTTTTAGCGGAGATGTGAGATCTTTTTTGATAAATCTGAAAATCTTGAAAAAATCGAAAGTTAATTAAGACAAAAAATTGTCAATTTTGCAGGTGTTAAAAAAAATTTTATTTACCAAAAAGAAAACACACCAATCTTTTCGAAATTTGATAACATTTCGTTAAAAAAATTCCCAAATCTATTGAAAAGTGTAGGCGAAAAATGTGACGAAATGAAGAATTTTGAAGGTTTTTTGTCTTAGTCTTCAGGAGCGACTACCAAATATTAGAAAATTATGTACAATTGTGGGTCCGGATACAATAAGGGCACATAAAATTTTTTCGTGCGAAAACGAAGTCCCCTGGAGGCTTTAGAAAAAATTTTCGAATTTTAATTTTC
>NC_046658.1:125305679-125308073 GCF_010883055.1 Belonocnema kinseyi
GAAAATTAAAATTCGAAAATTTTTTCTAAAGCCTCCAGGGGACTTCGTTTTCGCACGAAAAAATTTTATGTGCCCTTATTGCATCCGGACCCACAATTAGGTAAAAAATTTAGTAACGGAGTGATTTATTGATTTATAATTTTCTCAATAAAGCTGCTTTAATATATTCCTAGTGCAGCAAATATTAGTAAAGATATGTAAAATATGAAAAATTATTATTGTTATAAACAATTAGTATAATTTTATATATAATTTTAGTAAAATAAAAACAAAGGTTCTGCGCGAAAATGCAAACATTTTCCATTTTCTATACACTTTGTTTATAAAAATAATGGTTTAACATCTGTAAAAATATCTTGGAAAATGTAAATATATAACATTTAGAACCATATTAAGCAATTAAACTAAAAATGAAATGTCAGCTTTAATAAAAATGACGAATCTATGAATTTTTTAATAATAATTGTTTGTAACAATAATAATTTAATACATTTATATATCTTTACAAGTGGCTGTTACACTAGACCTAAAATTTAAAAGATTATTAAAAAATTTTTTATCATTATATGTGTTTAAATTTTTCACTCTATATAAATTCTTTAAATCTATAAATAAAGTCTTTATACCATTTCTGTTGATTATTATGCAAAGTGTTTTTATTCTATTATTGCACTGTTATTTTATTCTGTTATTCCCTGAATGGATTTTAGAGGTTTTTCGATATTTGGTAGTCGCTCCTGACAACCAAGAAAAAAAAACTAAAAAATTTCCCGTTTGCCACACTCTGAATTAAATAAATGAATATGAACAAAGTTAAATAAAAATGTACTTAAGCTGTAGCTTAAGCTCCAATAGAAACTGCTAGATACCCAAAAGAGTTCCTTTAAAAACCTGGAACAGAGCAACATGGAGGAACATTCACAAACAAATCGCGTGCAAAGTGGGCTTGGTAAGTTAGGAATAAATTTCCAGTTATCGACCGATGACTTAACCTATCAGCAGCTGGCGGTACCGTATGGTACCACGCGTTTTATCTCTTGAATTAGTTAAATCAGTTAAGATTCAATTATTTATTTGAGCTATTAGTTATTTAATTGATTAGTTAAATTAGTAAATTAGCAAATCAATTTAAGGCCTTGAATATGAATACGCATTTATCTTTACAAGTTTGCTACATAACCTGCAAATGATATTTATCAAGTCATTATACCTTTTCTATTTGTAATTATATTTTATACAATAATTCTCTTTATTAAATTATATCCATGAGAGATTGGTTACATTTGTGCTTTAAGGTAAAAGTTGTGTTATTAATTAGATGAAATATCGAAGTGGACAATGCGAGAAATAGGTTCTTTGGAAATAGGCCCTATTACAATTTGGTTCCTTTAGAACTCCGGTTCAGGTTTCCTTTAGAACTAATTCATCGTTTTGGGTTCCTTTTCCGCAAGTGGGGTTCCTTTTACGCAAGTGGGGTTCCTTTTATGCAAGAGGTGTTCCTTTTTGTAATAATAGTGATCACTATTTATTATGATTTTAAGGAATCAACGTTAATAAATTGATTTTGAAGTGTGAAATACTTCCATTCCCATTACTTCCCCTCTCTTCCCCCTACTTGTCCATACTATACTTTCCTACCCCTTAATTCCTCCTTCCCGTCCCTACACTTTTCCATATGTTTCAAATACTTAATTCCACTACCCTTACTTCGTCCTTCACTTTTCTTCCCTTTTCCTACTTCACTATAAACTATTTTCCCATCCCTTACTCACCCAACCCTTTGCCACACATTACTTCCCCTACTTCCACTCCATTTACTTCCCTTTTCTACCCTCAATTTCTCACCCCTCACTCACCCTACATTCCACTAACAATCCTTCTTACCTTACCCTCACTTCTCCCTTACTTCATCTTCTTACCCTCCCTCACTGCCCCTCACTGCCCCTCACTTATCTTCTTACTTCCTCAACATCCATTACTATCCCCTTTCCTACATTCCGCCCCCCCCACATGGATAAAAGTATGACGGACGGATGCGCGGACATCCGACCGAAACTGTAAGAGTTTCATTTCGGGGCTACGAAAGCCTAAAAATTAAATAATATATCAATGAAATAAATGTGGCCTTTTGTCAAATTGGCATAAAGTTAAATTTATTAATAAATTCATAATTAATTGAATCTTATTTAGTTTTATATATATTACAATTAGGAAAAACATAAAAAAGAAAGCAATACACCAAACTGGCCTTCAGTCCAGTATCGGGGGTTGTCTGCAAATATATTTGGTCAAAACTCGAGGTAATCCAAACGTAACAGTCTGGGCGCCTGAACCGTTTCCAACTGGAAAACATATTATTGCGCAATTTTCTCGACTGAGTACTCGCGCACTGCG
>NC_046658.1:125308083-125344661 GCF_010883055.1 Belonocnema kinseyi
TCATTTGGAAAATAAGAGTCATGACAAATTTAAGATATTGTATTTGAATTAATCCAGATTTGTGAATCATTTATTTATAAATTCCCAAAAGATTCACTTATAACGTACTTTACCATTTTTTAAATAGAAATTCATGTTTCACCACATGGTTTAAAAAGTTCAAAACAATAACATTTTTTAAATATTTCGAATCTTTATTAACATAATATGAAAATTACTTTTTTATTCATAAATATTTGCACATTTTGGAAATTTTACGACTGTTTCACACCAAGTTACTAAGAACTATTATCTACTGAAAAAAGTCGAAAAATATCTCAAAAATTAAAAAAAAAACGTATTACGAGAAAAAATGTTATATTTAAGGTTATTAAATTAAATCAAGTAAGATTTAAGAGAGCTCAGTGCTTGATACAAGAAAAGAGCAATTTGTCTATTAAAAGAAAGGATAAAGTTTTTATTCTGGTAGTGAAATTCTAGTTTCAATCAAGTTTATTAAAACCTTTCTGTACCGCTATTTATTTATTTATTTCTTCAAGAGGACCTGTTTAGAATTAGAATAATTCTAGAAAAGTTGAAGAAAGTTTAGTAT
Organism: Belonocnema kinseyi; assembly: GCF_010883055.1. Lineage (NCBI taxonomy): Eukaryota > Metazoa > Arthropoda > Insecta > Hymenoptera > Cynipidae > Belonocnema > Belonocnema kinseyi. The sequence goes on from NC_046658.1 coordinate 125,308,676, forward strand.
TGCATTTGTTAACCGGAGACCTTGAATTCTAATTCAGGGCCAATAAATACAAGTTTTTCCTACTGACAATTCATTCAAGATGAACTGCACTTGATCCAGATCCACGACAATCTGGAATGCCTTTACACACACACACACAATTACACAAAAAGGAAACAAGAAAGCATGGTAGATTACATCCAGTTCTTAGAATATCTTGCTATATTCTAAGAAAACTATAAGGGGAAAGCGTCACTAAAAGTTTTTTTCCTAAAAGTGGAAGAAAAAAATTTTTCACATTTTTTTGCTTTTTTTCAAGTCCTCGAGCTTGAACAAAATTTGTCCAACTTAGGTGTAGTGTGGACCGGATAGCTATTTATACAGCTTCAATTTGTTTGTTTTTAACTTCGGTACGACCATTTTTCACTGAGATATCTAATTTAAATAAAAAAGGACCCTTTTGTCTTTGATCGACCATATCTCAGCAACCAATGGTCGCACAAAACGGCCAAATTTCAAATCTACATGAAATTTTAAAATGTTGAGTGTGCCTTTCACAGTTGAATAACCCTCCGAAAACCCTGCGGAGTTACATTTTGATATAATGAACCGTTTCCTTGTTGCAAAGGGTCGAACTTTTGAAAAAATTAAATGGTCACGTTTTTTGCGTTTGAACATGCCCTAACAACAAAATTTTGTTGTCCCTTTAATTTGTTCCATTAGTGTAGAACACTAATAGCTTTTTTTTTAAACTCTGTTTATTTTTCAAAATTTTGTTATGAATTTTACAGAAAACCTTATATGATCTGAAAAAGTTACATATGACCGCTGTTACGTAACATTATTTGTATTTGTGCTTAGAAACATGATCGACGTTTTCTAAATAAAAAACAACGTTTTTTAGGACAAAGTATTATCTAGAAATAAATAATGTTTTAATTTATTACTAAATGCGTTTTCAATATTTTTCTTTTCATACAAATATTGAAGTAATTAAATGCAAGTACCAAGCGAAACTCATCAATTGAAAACTTTTTTTCAATACCATAAAGAATAGAAAATAATATTAATAAAAATACAATACAAAATTTCTTTTAACTATTTATTTATTACGTCTGAACGCCTAAAAATTTGAGATGAAATTATATTCTAAATATAGAGAAATAGAAAATAAGTCTCGAAAATAAGTATCTTGAATTTATATAAATATGATTTTTATAAGATTTTTGAGAAAATTGAAAAAGATTTTTGAATTATTGTCAATACAAAATCATCAGAAGTTAAAATATCAGTTTTTATCAGTTACCAAAAATATTTTCCTTTCTTTTCTCTTCTACCGTTTTCAGGTAATAGATACTATAAAATAAAAATGTCGCTATTAATATTAATTTTTTTATTCAAAATTTGCGTGAGACAAAAAATAATTGCACGCGTGTATTTTTTTCAAATGTTGAAAGAAATTCAAATTTTGCCTTTAACCCATCCTAATTCCACTTCTTTTTACTTTTAATTAATGTTTACCTACTTTTTGCATTTATCCATATTTTTACAAATTTTTACAACTACGGAACAATTTTGTTTTAAAAAATTTTACATCATAAATCTACTCCATTAGCAATCTCTTTATAAAATCACAAATTATCTTTAATAGTAATAATATAATGAGATATCCAGGAAAAAAATGCATCTGTAAAACGAGTGTCATCTTTTCTAAAACAAATCTACTAATTGTAATATTCTAAAATATAATACCTATTTTATATATTCTATAATAAATAAATATTCTATGTATATGTACAGCAGGGTGGCCCAAAAATGCATTGTCACATTTTTTTCACTCTAGAGGGCAAGGCATCCCCCTTCACCCAAAGTTTCCATTTTCGTAGAAAGAAAATCCTTTTTTAGTTTTCGAAATTCGAATATTAATACGTACCACCATTTCAAAAATTAAATACATATTCCAGGGTTTGATCGAAGCGTACCAAATTTTTTAGGGGTTGAAGAGGAATGTCTCAAATATGGCCCAAAAATAAAAAACTACATTTTTATGTATTATTGTTAGTTTTTAGCAATTTCCGTCGTTTTTTCATATAAATATTTACTAATTGACAGTTTGAACATTTACAGAAAAAAATGTAAAGAAAATGTAAAGAAATGTAAAATACTTAAAGAGTTATTTATTCTCAGAAATTGTACAAATAATCGTATTTTCTGATTGAAATGCAATATTTTGTCATTGTTTGGAGTGGTAAATTTTTCTAAAAACATTATATAATTATTTATACAATTATTTATTGCTTATTTTCAAATTTTCTAAAAATTGAGCCAGAGATGTCCATTTTTTCCAAATTGATATCCTATGCTACTTTTTGTTGAATAATTACAAAATTTTGATCAATTTCTTCTAATATTTAACTAATTTTATTTGTTCAAGCAGTTATCATTTTATAAAGGAAAGAAATAAAATACAATACATAAATTAATAACGATTTTAAAAGTATTTTTGGACAATTAATTATTCTAACAAATTATATTTGTTTAAACAATTCAAAAGTTGTTAATGTATTATTTCCATACACCAGACAGTCAAAAACATAATTGTATGTGTTCTATTTTATTTCATTTTTTTATTTATATAAAAAAACTGCTGGAACGAATAAGAATTGTTTAAATAAATAGAAATTGGTTAAACATTACAATAAATGTATCAAAATTATGTAATTATTCAAAAAAATGTAGCATATGATACTAATTTGAAAAGAAAGTTGATATCTCTGGCTCAATTTTTAGAAATTTTGAAAATAGGGAATAAATAATTGTTTAAATAATGTACATTTATTTTAACAATTAAAAACTGTTTTTAAAAAGTTATGGCAAATATTCAAATTGTCCATTAGTAATTATTTTCATGAAAAAAGACAACGGAAATTGCTAAAAAATAACAATAATACGTAAAAATATAGTTTTTTCTTTTTTGGGTTATATTTGGGGCGCTGCGGCGAGGGTGGGTTGAAATTAATTTATTTATTAGTATAGTTTTATTTTGTAGACGCTTTTCTTCAATCCCTAAAAGTTTGGCAGGTTTCAATGAAACTCTGGAACATGAGTTCAACTTTTCGAAAATTCAAAATTTTCCCATGTTCATTAATATTCGAGTTTCAAAAAAAAATATACAGATTTTCTTTCGCTGGAAATGTTAATTGGGGGGGGGGGGGGGGGGGGGGGGGGTGTCTTCCCCTGTAGCTCGTAAAGCGTTTTTTAGACCACTCTAATGTAGATTAGATGCACATTCTTCAAAAAATTAATAACTTAATACAAATATTTTTAAATTATTTGAGAAATCACAAAAACGTGTTAATTCTAACACATATAACACATGTATTTAAGATACTAAACTAGAGAATATTTTCAGCTCCCATGAAAGTTAATATTTACACTTAATTCTCGCTAACCTGCTAAACTTTTAACAGTTTTAAAAGGGACGTACACTCATCGGAATTTTGTTTGGATTCTCACTCTTCCCAGTAATAGGTTATTACCAAATTTCTAATATGCTAAAGTGATAAGATACGCTTTTCAACTATTCTCGAGAAGAACGGCTTTTAAAAAACCACGCATGTTACATGCACCGCGGTGCGTGCGTCTTCCAACTCCTGGTTAGATCAGGCGGTGGCGCGCCGAATTCGTAAACGGAAAATCCAGGCTCGCTTCCTGCTGGCAGCATCATTTCCTAATTCTCTACATTGTTTTATTGGAACTTATTATTGAATGTATTTAAATTACGTGAAAATATTGATTTTAAACTATTTTTTTTCATTTAAACAATTGGTTTCTTCAACTTTTATAATTTTTGAAGCGAATGTTTTGTTTAAAAACATTGCTCATTACCCTGATTTCAAAAAAATTAATATTATTATATTAGTGATAGAAACTGTCTTCTATTTATTTTATATATTTATTTCATTTTATTATAATAACATTAAAGATATAAAAATTTCAAAAATCTATTTTTTAAACAAGTTAAAAACAAATGTTAGAGTATTAAGTTTTTAACATATCTTAAATAATGGTGACTTTTTAGAATTGAAAGTATGAAATTTTATTTTTAATTTTGAACGAATTTGAATTGATTTCTGAATAAGAGAAATTAAAATCGAAAAATTGTTAAATTGAAGAATGATTAGAATTTTGAAAATTGAATCACTTATAATTAAAAGGTATTGAGATTGTACTATTCCCATTTCAAATTGTTCATAATTGAATAATTTAAATTCGGAAACTATTAAAATTATATCATTTTAAATTTAAAGCGATTAAAATTCGACAATTTGGAATTTAAAACTGAACTGAATTTTTTAAAGTGAATGCTTCTGAAATTCTAGAATTTCATACAGTTATTTTATTAAAAACTATAATTAATATTAAAATTAATTAGACCAATTTATATTGAATGAAAAAATCACCCCTATTACTCAATTACTAAGGTATTAATTTCAGATAATTTTTTTTGTCTGTTCTCATTTGAAACAACAATTATTTTCAACTTTTTAATTTTGAATCGTTTAATTCTTAAAACTTCCTTTAGAATTATTATTGATTCTTTCAATTTTCTAATCACATAATTTTCTTTTTAACATTACTCTTTTCAAATCTTTAACCTAAAATCGGACAATTTTAAGATATTGCATTAAACTTTTTTTTAATAGTACAAAAGAAGATTTCTACATATAATTCAAATTAAATTATAATAAATAAAAATTTAAAATAAAGTAATTTCAAATGAGAAAAAGTAAACGTTAAAAAATAAAAACTTGCGAATAGGAAAAATTAAAAATTCAGCGTTCAACATTAAAATTGAAAACTCTAAAATTATGATAATTCAAATTTAAAAAAAACTATTTAATGACTAAGTCATCAATTTCTGATAGTTCTATTTTCATCTATTTTCGTTTTGAACAACACAATTTTTAACTTTTTTGTTTCAAGCTATTTAGTTTTTAACAAATCATGTAAATATACTGTTCATTATTAAAACCTTCAAATAAAATATTATTTGATTTCAAGTTATTAATTTTGTTAAATGATCAACTAAAAATCTGAAATTTTAAGATATTAAATTGAAAATTGATAAAAAATAATAAAAAGCAAGATGTCTATGATTCCAATTTTTGAAATTGCACAATTTGAAGCCTTTGAATTCGATTTTTTTTAAGTTAGGTTAGAATATGCAAGATTTTAAAACATTTAAAAATAAAAAATAAAGCAATTTTTAATGCCTAGTTCTAAAATCTTCTGACTTTAAAGTTTAAAGGCTTAAATTTATGAAACTATTGTCTTAATTTTTCATTGTTTTGAGTTTGTTCTGTAGGCATTGTATTCAAAATCGTCCAACTAACAAATTATTAAAATGTAATTTATGGAACTATAAGGTCTTTCAATTTGATATTTTACGATTTCCAACAATATGAAAAAACAGACAATTTTTTAGTTTTAAATTTTAAACCAAAAAACAAGTGTATATTTATTAAATTAAGAACTGACTATCAAAGCTATTAATATAAAACTTTGCAATATTGAAAGATTTAATAGTAAAACTGTCCAGACATGTTTCATATTTGAATTTAGAACAAACTGTTTAGTATTACAATTTTGGTTTCAATGCCTGAAAAATTAAACTTTTATAGAATTGGGCATACAAAAATATAATTTTAAGTTCAAATTATGGACATTTTAAAGATGATAAATATATTTTTTATAAGTATCATCAAGATTGAAGAATTTCAAATATTGTACACGTTTAAGGTTTAATTATTCTAACAACTTAAAAAATTATATCCAACCAAAATATAAATGTTCAACTGTATAAAGAAAAATGAAAATTCCTACAAAAATACAATTCTTGAAAAAAGTGCCAGCAGAAGGAATCGAACTCAGATTTTCCGGTCACAGACTCGCAGCGCTACCGCCTGATGTAAACAAAATATAAAGTATCCAAAAATTCAAACAAAATTCAGAAGGGTGCAAGCTTCCCTTGTTATCCTAAGCACCACTCTTAATTTAGCCATTTTTTACAGCACAATTTTCGTATCAGTCAGTGAAATTCTTTCGCAATAGCGTCTATTATTCTTTGGAAATTCTCGGGTCTAAGGCCCAGGAAATTTCTTTCTTGGGGGGCGAGACCGAAAGATCGTCTCCGTCTTCTTCTTCTTCTCAGGAAGTAGTCTTCGTAGTCGGGACCTGTCGGTGGATTCACCTTGGCGTAATAAATTGCTGCGAAACCGCTGTATATTAACAGCGCGGCGGTGGCAAGCTGTCGACAAAAGACATTAAAGTTGCTGGTTACGCTGTTGTGTCTCGTAAATGTTATTTACACGTGGTAAAACAGCGGTAAAATAAATGTATCGCTAGCCAGAGCACTGTTTGAGAGTAAAAAAATTATGATAATAAAAATGAAAGAATTAAAAATGTAACAGCAACGGTACCATGTTACTTATTTTAAAAAGTAACGGTAACATTAACACATTTTAAGTTTTGGACGACTGCAATGCAAAGTAACGCAAGTTACTGTACGTCAGTGTTGGTTGAGTTACTTTTTTAAGTAACTAGTTACAGTGACCTCGCGATTTAGTTCTTTCGAGAATTGACGCCGCGCCACGGGAATGGGTGCGAGCTGCTAGGGGACGTGCGGTGTTCACTCAGGCGTGACAATCCAAAAATAAAACCGGGGAAGAACAAAATAGTTCGGAGTCAACCGAAGAATTCTATTTTAAACAAAAAAGATCACTTTTTTACTGGAAGAATTGAATTCTCAAACCAGAAAGAACACTTTTGAACAAAAAAGTAGTATTTTCAAGACAAAAAGATGAATTTTCAACAAGAAAGTTGCTGTTGAAACGAATAGTTGAACCTTCTACCAAAATAGTTGAATTTTCCAAAAATAAATGAGTTTTCAGTCAAGTGATTGACTTTCATACCTGAAATATTAATTTGCAATAAAACAAGAATTAATTTTCAAGTGAATAATTGAATTATCTACTATTTCCAAACCATAAAGTCAAATTTTCAATAAAGGAGTTAAATGTACAACAAAAAAGTTAATTTTCAAAACCTGAAAGTTGAATTATCTACAAAATATTTGAACTCCCCCCCCCCCCCCCCCCCCCCCGCTCCCAAAAAACAAATTCGAAACAAAATAGTTGAATTTTCAACCAATGCAATGAAATTTCAACTAAAATTATGAATCTTGAACCAAACAACCACATTTTTAACAAAGTACTTCGAGATTCTGCTGAATGTTCTAATTTTCAACAGAAAAAATGTAAAAAAATAGCTGAACCAAAAAGATGAATTTTTAGTGGAAGAGTTGAATTTCCAACGAAGAAAGATTTTTCAATTTCTTTCTTCAAGCGAAAAGGATTTAATTTTTGACAAAAAGTTACTTTTTACACAAATAGTTGGACTTTCTACATAAACACTTCAATTTTTTAACAAAATACATGATTTTTCAACCAAAATAGATGAATGCACACAAAAAATATTTTAGTTAATATTATTTCAACTAAAAAAGATTCAAATTTGAAATCAGACACAGTGGAATTCAACCAGATCAGATTAATTTTCTATCTTTAAGCTCATAATTTATCAAATGGAAACATTTTTCAGTCACAATTTTAGGAGTTAGGTACTGCTTTTCTATAAAAATAAAAATAAAAAATCTAAATTTCTAGTAAAAAATGTCAAAACTGATTGGTTCTTCGTTTCGAGTCCCCAAAATACATTTCTTTATTTACACTACATAATAAATAGGACTGAAAAGAAAATGTTCTATTAGTTTTGTGGTAACTCATATTTTTAAACAAATCTCTTAAACGTAAAATTATTTTAATAATAAAAACTGTAACTTCGTTTTCATGATAAATCATCTTTCAATGAAATATTATCATCGCAACATTAAATTTTCCACTATGTCAATTTGGTCAGTCAATGAAACCTAATAGGTTGAAAAATTGTTTATAACTTTACAAGTTGCTTATATACTTCTAATTTTTTACAACTTTTCGATGCTAATACCACTTTAGTAATAAATTATAACGATTTTAAGCTAAATAATTTGTTGTGACACAAAGTGATATACTGTTAAAATTATTTAAATAGATTTTTTATAATGAATAAATATAATTGTGAAGAGAATATTTGTGATTTTCAAGTCTGTCTTAATTATTCCTGACGAATTATGACCTAACTAAAGAGATTGATTCAGAAATAATAAATCATTGTTCCAATACACAATTTTACAACTATATTTTTTAAGCACTGATTGAAAAGTACAAAAATAATATTAAAACATAACTCGACAACTAGAAGGCAATGCAACGATTTTCTTTGAATAAAAAATAAAATCGTAAAAAATAACACGTGCATGAAAAAGTAAAAAAAAAACACTTCAAACCAAAAATCAAATTTTTTTACATTTTTTGACCAGACGTTTTGAATTTTTCAAGTTTTATATTAATATAAAAACAAGTACTGAATTCTACAGGACACTTATTTTTTAAATTAAAATTGGTTGAAAAGTTTCCGAGAAATCGCATTTTCAAACAAAAATTTGGTAAACTCCTAAAATTTTGAAATTAAAAATAAATCCTACCACAATATCTTACTTACTAAGCACTACTATTCCTGCCAGTTTCAAGAAAATCTCTCAATATCGATAACAATTTTGATATATCTGACCTGAAAACTTTTAAAAAAACTTTAGTTATTGAATTTAAATATTGCTTATACACAATTTAGCGAAAGAAGTATATTTGAAGAAATGTCACTTTTTAATTTGACTTTGGGAAAATTATTTCCTGTCTTTTAAGTTGTACCGTTTTCAAATTTACAATTTTAAACAATCAGTTTAAAGCTTATGTTAAGAACTTTTGTATAATTATACTTTTGAATTGTTATTAACTATCATAAATATTCAAATTTAGAATATCAACATTAAGTTTTTATATTTAAACCACTGATAGAAAAAGGGCCAAAGATCTTTCATCAACAGCCTCAATAATAAATTGTGAATTTTGAGTTGTGATTTGTTAGCTGTGAGTTGTGATGTGTGAGCTGTGAGCTGTGAGATGTAAGCTGTGACTTGTGAGCTGTGAGTTGTAATTTCTGAGCTGTACATTAAATTCTCCGTTCATATTTTGATTACGCATTTTTTAATTGTTTACCTAAAAATCACCTAATTTCTAACTAAAATCCACATAAGGAAGATTAAAGTCTCACCTGAAATACTGCCCAAAACTTGTAACTGCCCTCATTTATGAGGAAATCGTAGTAACCACCCCAGACATCTCCTTTTGGCTCCACCATCGCCTTTGAATCCCCCATATCTCCCATATCGTCGACGTCGAGATCATCATCATCGTCTTCATCGTGATCGTCGTCATGCTCATCATCATCGTGATGATAGCCACGCTCGTTTTCTTCAGCATCGTAACCACGATACCATCTCGACTGCCTGGCCACGCAAAATACAATAATTAGTTCCGCGTAATTATTCGGGATTACCTCAACTTGCTTCTACTAATTACGTTTCAATATTATTAGATATTAGCGATAAAACGTTCAAATGAGTCTATATAGCACATAAGATCATCAAACAAATTGCGAATTGTAAAATTGTATTTACAGAATGTAGATATCTCTGCATAGATAATTCATCTTCATCAAAACTGAAAAACTCGCGGATGCAATAAATAGTTGGATACTGAATTATCTACTCTTTATATTGCTTGCAATTCACTACAATGTTGCTCAATTATTTCGCTCGTTCATTATTATTCAAGTAGTGCATATCTTATCAATCACTTCTGCATCTAGAGCTTAGCAAGAAATAATTTATCCTTTAAAATTAAACTATTCTATTGAAACTTCTTTTGAATTAGAATCGTGACTAGCATCTATTACATTACTGGCCAACAAACAGACCTTATGCATGCGATTATTGTACTGTTTTTATTTCTTGAACATTTTTTGAATAAAAATGTAAAATGGCCACGTTTATCCCGATGGGCGATTCACGACTCGTCCTCATACCTGTTTCAGGACGAGATCCTACATAGTGTGGCCCTTGTGCACCCCCCGTGGTGAGGCCAGGCAGTTCCCAGTCACCAGCGCACTGTTACCCCACTAGTCTTCTTCGGACTTGGGAGAACTTATATCCATAAAGTATTTCATGTCATGAATTAATAATAACCTTGTTTTGAAAAGACCATCTTATTCACAAACGATGAATAGTATCTTTAAAATCCTTAATCTTAAACATGCAAGGAAACTCTTGTTACTATGTTACTGTATTACTATATTTAAAAATCAAATATCTTTTTAAACATAATTTTTAATTACAAAAAAAACTTTGTTTGAAACAATTGAATTTGCAGCCTGCAAATATGAATTTTTAACAAAAAAGGTTATTTTCAACCAAATAGTTAAAATTATAGTTCAAAAACTAATTTTTAAGATAAAAAGATAAATTCTTAACAAAAATTTTTATACATAGTTGATAATTTAACTACAAAATATTAAAACTCAAATTCGAAAAGTGTTGAATTGAACTAATTACAAAGAATTTTCATCAATGGATTTAAATCCTCGAATAAAAAAGATTAAATAGTTGCATTGGTAGCCAAAAAAATTATTTTCTACCAATAAAAGTATTTTCAGCCAAACAAAATTATCATATATTTATTTATTGTATCATTATTAAAATAACAAATTTTGAAAAAGATAGTTACATTTTCAACCGAAAGGATTAATTTTCTAGAAAAAAAATACGAATTTTTAACCAAAAAAGTTGCCAAAATGAAAAAAATTTAAATTAAAGCAAAAGGAATGAACTTTTAACAACGTAGTTGAATTGCATTTTTAGACAAAATATGATATTTTTACCAAAAGAGATAAATTTTCAAATAAAAATGGCAAATTTTCAACAAGAGTTGAAGTTTTAACTAAGAAAGATTTTTTGTGAATAAGGACAAAAATGTCCAAAATGTTGAATCTCCAAGCCAAGACGAGCTTTTTGCAAAGAGTTGAATTTACTACCTAAGAGATTATATTTCTACCAAAAAAATCAGATCTTCGATATATTACATAAATTTCAAACCGAATAGTAAACAAATTTAACGTTATCCGAGCAATTAAAAAAAGTTAAATTTAAATTAAAAAAAAATAATTTTCAATTTTAAAAAACGATTTTTCTACGAAAAAGTTGAATTTTCTACCCAAAACTATGAAATTTAAAAAATCGCGATTTTCAGTGGATTTTTGAACGTGAAATGATAAATTAAAAAAAATTATATTTTATATTTTAATCAAATAAGATTTTAATTCAAGATCAAGAACAGTAGAATTGAAACTATAGAGACAAATTTTTAAGAAAGGACTTGGATCATCAACTATAACAGATACATTTTCAAGCAAACAGTTGCATTGGCATTGCTACCGCAAAAAAAATCGACACTGATCCGAACGACATAGAATTGTAGATAAAGGATTGTGGTACCTGACTAAAGACATTAAAGTGCCATTAAACCCTGTCTACCCTCTATTTTCAACAAAAACTCTCACTGTGCCGACTTAGGACAAAACTTCCCTACTTATAAGTTCTAATAGTTAGAATCTGGCAATGCACTAGAAAATAGCTACGAAGGGTTCGAAGGTCATGGCATTCTATATATTTCACTAAAACCTTGAAAAATTCGAATAATTTCAAATAATTTGATAAACTTAAAAATTGTTTTTAATCTGTCATGATCAATTAAAAAGTTTTGTAAGATTATGAAATCCCATACATTTTTTTAACCGAATTTAATCATTTGAAATGTCTCATAAACTATTTAAAACCTGTAAAGCTCTAATGAAAAAATGTTCTAAATTTTGAGAAAATAAATTCTAGTAAACTTCCAATAACACTTCAAACCTCGTATTTATTACCTCAATGATTCTGTAGTGGCAACTGCAGTATTTTCTGTTGTGACTTCTTCTCTGAATTTCCCTTCATTTTCATCAATGTCCCTTTCATCCGAACTTGCAAATTTTGCAGAAATTAAGACTAGTAAGAACTGGCATATGAGCCGAATTTCCATTCTGAAAATATAAAATTCTCATTAAATAAGTGAACTTAATCATCAACATCAACTTCAGGTCAAAATGAACCACTTTTGGGGATTCATAATTAATTTTTACACAACTTCTGTTACACCCGTCGAGTGGAAATTTTTATATTTAGTATTAAAAGTTGTATGTTAGCAATGACCGCCAGAATACTTCTGAAATAATTAATGGTTTAGAAAATTATGAATTTTAAGGTGGGAAGCAAATTCAAATTTTCCTATATTGGGCTATGATTCTCTATGGCTCTAGAAGTTATTTTTTTAAAAGTATTTCTTGAGCTTAACCTAGTTTCCACAACCACTTCAGGAAAATTTACAACTTCCTAGAATCAACAGGAAATATTTTTAAAAACATTGAATTTCCATTAAAATTCTTGAATCTTCAAGACGAATGGTTGAATTTTTATTTTAAAAATTAATTTTCAATCAAAAGAAGAGTTAAAAAAAGGTACATAGTCAACTGAAGAAATGAGCTTTTAACTGAAATGATGAATCATCTTAAAAAAAAAAGAATTTTTGACAAAGGAGGTTAACTTTCAACCAAAAATGTAATAGTTAAATTTTTCAGTTTTAAATATTCATTTGTAACTATTAATATAAACGTATTTTTAACGAAATAGGATAATTTTCAACCAAAAAGAATTACTTTTGAACGAAATTGTTATTTATTCAATGAAATAATTAAATATTCAGGCAAATAATAAATTTTTAAACGACAAAATATGAATTGTCAATCTAAGATATAATAGTAGGTATTTTAACCCAGAAAGAATCAACTTTGAACAACAAATAATTGGATTTTTCACCAAAGAGATGAAATCTCTGCCAACAGAGATTAATTTTCAACTAAAATTATGAGGGCCAATTTCATCGTAATAAGGTCTAGTTTCTAGGTCTAGTTTGAGGTTACGAGTGGTTTCAGTGGCAAGGGTTATAGAAGAGAAGTGGAAATTGTGTCTGAATATTCGTGGCCTTCTCTGAACGTGGTTAAGAATTTCATCATCATCAGATGTGGCTAAAATATCATTGTGAAACAGAGCCATATTTCCTTCCTGTATACTGCACTCACTGCCCTTGCACTTTAATTTCGGGGTTATGTTACTTTAATCGCTGATTAAGGGCATGTGAAACTTACAGTTTCCCCGGCTTTTTTCCCACGAAAATGAAAATGTTTAAAAACTAAAATCGGAGATGCTATAAAATATCATAACGGACGTCCCCGGACTCTTTTTTGACGGATATAATAACAAAAAAGTTTATTGTGCTAATTAAAAATTTTATGCATATGCATTATTTTGAGGTTACGTCGTTTTTCATCTCTGCCTTTCCGATAATCTGGAAATTATTTATGAAATAAACTTTTTTAATTGCCTGCAAACAAGGTTAGTTCCGGGAGATTAGTTACTATGTTTATTTGTTATTCCAAAGTTTTCGACCAAAAATATTGTGTAGTTTGGAAGCAACGCTCGGGTGAATTGTAACACACATAACCTCGAAATATACACGCACGTTGTTAGCAATATCAACAATTTTTTGATAAAAAAAAATACAAAAAAAGTGTGTGGGGACGTCCGTTAGCATGTTCGCTATCATTTCCCAGATTTTGAAGGCAAAATATTTCTTATCCTAGGAAAAAAGCCGGGGGAATCTAACACTGAAAAAATCGATATTATTTTCTAAGCGCTATGCAAATTAATCACATTTTGCTAACATAAATTTTTTTTAATTAATCCACAAAAAAAGTGTGTGGGGACGTCCGTTAGCATGTTCGCTATCATTTCCCAAATTTTTAAGACAAAATATTTATTATTCTAGAAAAAAAGCCGGGGGAACCTAAAACTGTTAAAATCGACAATTTTCTAAGTATCACATGCCCTTAACCTCCATAACCAGCCATTATTGGGCGGTTAAGTTAACTCGTGATTATCTTCCCCTAATCATGATTAAAAGAATGGTGGAACGCAAAGTATTGATTAAATAAGGTAAATCAATGATTAACGATTTATTCAGAATTGGTGAAATCGGCCCTGAATCTTTAATGGAAATAGTAATATTTTTAGTTAAAAATAAGTATTGTCCTGAAAAAAATGAATTCTTTGGATCAAATTCTAACTTTCAACAAATTAGTTTAATTTTCACCAAAAAAAATTATTAACCAAAAAGATCAATCAATTTTGTACCAGTAAAGAAGATTTCTTCACAAATTAAATAAATTTGCAACTAGATAATTGAATTTTCAACTAAAAAAAGTAATCTTTTCAGAAGAATAAACGAACTTTCAAGAAAATAGTAGAATATTCAATTAAAAAGTCCATTTTTAACAAAGTAATTGATATTTCGACCAGAAAGATTGTTATCTTACATAAAAAACAGTTGAATTCAATTAAAAGAGGTACATTTTTATTTTGGAGATACAGTATTACTTAAATAGTCGAACTTTCAAATGAAAAACTAAATTTTCAAGAAAAAATGTAATTTAAATTTCTTGTTCCAAAATTAATTTTTATTCAAACAGAAACGAATTTTTCACAAATAAAATACTTAAAATTTAAAAACAAGCTCAAATTTTATTTAGCAAAGATGTTGAATTACATGAATTTTAAACCAAATAGTCCAATTTTCTAATAAGAAAGTTATGTTTTCAACAAAATAATCGTATTTCTAACTAAAATATTAAATTATCATCAAATATGGGATAGTTAAATTTTCTGATTCAAAAATTAATTTGCATCCAAGCAGAAGCAAATAAAAAAATAGTTAAATTTTCAACTAAACATATGCATTTTTAGCAAAGAGGTTCGATTTGCAACTACGTATATGAATTTTTAACTGACAAAATAAGAATGTAGAATTTTCAACAAAGTAATTCAATTTTTAACCAAAGGGAGAATTTTTAACAAATAATCTTAATTTACAATCAAAAAGATTGACTTTCACAAAAATGCATTGAACTGTCAACAAAAGAATAAAATTTGAAACCATAAAAGACGATCAAACAAAAGTCAACCAAAAGATCTGAGCCAAAAAAGGTGGATTTTTAACCATAGAGATTAATTTTCAACGAAAATGAATCTTCAACTGGTGTACTTAAATTTTTAGTAGAAAAAATTATATATATAAAAAAAACAAATATTAAAGTCAGGAAATTAATTTTTTTCCTCCTTACATTTTTTTTACAGATTTACCAAGTTCCGACTTCCACCTTTGAAAAATGTACAACTTCCTAGGACCAACAGGGAATTATGAACAATTATGAACTTTAGGATGGGAAAAAAATTCAAATTTCCAGTATTGAGCTATAAATCTCTATGATTTTGAAAATAACTTTTTTTACCTTTAAAAAGTGTATCTTTAGATTAACGCAGTACAAATATTTATAAAAGTGTAATGATTTTTCGATAAAAAATGTTGGAAATAATAATTGGCACTCGACAGTTGTTACTCCCGAAAATGTATCACAGGAAATTGATAATGAGAATCATATTATTCTGAATCGCAATTTTCTGATAAAAAAAACGGAACTCTGTGTAAAAATTCTGAATATCATTTTGATCAAATTTCAGAATCAAATTAATTAACAAGCATTCATAATGTAAACAATACTTACCTCGTAAAATAATTTAGTCACGTGTTATAGATTTCTAAAATCCCACAGACAATGATAAAAAACCCTAAGTTCATTTGCATCACCGCAAGAATAATGAAAGTTCACTTAAATTTCACTTGTAACAAAATTCCATTGTTTGAATAAATCTATCAAATTCGCCATTGACTAAGAAAAGTTTCTTCTGGTTTCACTAGTCCCTATATCACAAAAAATGCACATTTTGAAAAAGGAACCGTTCGTAAGGATATTCGATGAATAACTGATGAGATTGCTCGACTTCGGTGTGAAGATGCTCATGACTTTGCACATACTTGTAACTGTATCACTCAGAGACGGTTAAATAAACAATCAGTAGAGGTGCTAAGTTTCCTAATTGTTACCGATATTACGATCTTGGAAGCCGACTAGGAAATTTTCAGTCGGCAGATAAGGGCCACTCATTAAAGAGGAGTTGTGAATGTAACTCGTTTGTCTTCCAACTTTTTAAAAAGCAGTAGCCCAGTGCAAGTTTTTTTTACTACTTTAAATAGGTGTCAAGTACTTTGGTCATCAAATTGTTTGACAGCAAATCATCTCACATAAGTTAGTCGATTATCGAGTCGTCTGACCCATTTCATTTTATTACGGATCATACATTCACACAAGAACGTGAGAAAAGATTTTTTTGTTAATCGTAAGAACTTAAAAGTCATTTGCTCATCAATTGTTGTAAATTATTTCTCATTTGTTTACTGACCCAAAGCCAATAAAATACTTAAAGAACAAAAATTGCTACTTTGGATTTTTAATGTTTTAACGAGAACTGAGTTAGGTTCTTTTTATTTCAGTGTCTATATTAGACCTGATGATTAGCGAGTCGCGATAAAGTCCCGTTGAAACAGTAATCGAATGTGTAGGTGATAATTCGTTAATATTAATACCAGTTCAGTTATGAGACCCTACGGTATGTCACGAAATTTTGTTAATCAATTGTTTATAATTTATTGAAATGTTTTCACAACAATGATTTTTTAATCTGTGGGAAGTGTTATTTAAGGAATAAGCGAAAAAGAAATTTTAGGTGATTTGTCAATAATATTAGAAAAATGTGATGATAACGACAATTTGTAAACATTTTTCTTGTGAATACCAGTTCAGTTATGAAACTCCACGGTAGATTATAAACTTTTGCTCATCACTTGTTTATAATTTATTGAAATGTTTCCACAATAAATAATTTTTTGACCTGATGGAAGTGTTATTTGAAGAGTAAGTGAACAAAACATTCTCGATGGTTTGTCAATAATTAGACAAATGTAATAATGATTATAATTTCTTAATATTCTCATAAATATATGTTCAGTTATAAGACTCTATGGTATATCAAGAATTTTTGTTTATAAATTGCTCATCCTTTATTTAAACATTTTTATAATACGAAAATGATTTTATATATAATAAAGGTATTATTTGAAGACCAAGCAAACAAAAAATTCAAGATAAACATTTAAGATACTTAAATAAGATTAAAATCAAATTTAAAAACCTTTCTAACGTCCAATAATCAAGTTAATGTGAAGAATTTCTGAAAATAAAATTAAGAATCTAACGCCCAAATTTGGACAACCCCCATAAAATGTTCCCATTGCACTCTGAAAAAAAAAACATTTTCCTTTTTTCCCTAAAATAGAAAAGAAAAAATTTCGTTTTGCCTTTGGACCTCTCTTTTTTATTTTTTCGTCTCATCTATTTTTATTATTATCAAATCACAATAAAAAACATTTTTAAAAAATAATTACCAAAATTTCGGCACTCATACAGCACCCTTATCAAGGCAAACAAAATAAATTTTTAGCCGGTCGGAACAGCGTTCTCATTTTCCTTTCCTCTTTTTTATTTTTGTCCATAGGGAAAACACATTTTTTTCTTTCCGTTTTTTAGGGAAAAAAGAAAAAAGTTTTTTTTTTCAGATTGCCATGGGAACATTTTATTGTGGTTCTTTGCATCTTTTCGTTAGATTCTTGGTTTTATTTTCAGGAATTCTTCAGATTGATATTCAAGATGATTCCTCAATCATTAGACAAATGCTATATCTCAAAGACGTCACAATAGTATAAAATACGGGGAACCATCTAACTAATTATTGAATATTATCGAATTATTGAACCCATAAGCTTGGATTTATACCGTTTTTATGGCATTTTGAGCACTTTAGTAAAAAAATAACCAAGTTTTAATTAAATTATTTGGAAGGTTTCTAAAGCGTTCCTAACGCTTTAGATGCCGTAGGCATTCCTAAAGCGAGATTTTGAAGAAATAGATTTTTTTGGGGGCCAAGGGTTTCTAATCATATTCCTGGAGTTTTAGAAATTCTGGAACCATTCGCAGCTCATTTAAAAAAAAGAATTTATCATGTCTTGTTCGCTAACTCATTATTTAAAAATATCAAAATAAACTATGAGTGCATTCCATTATAATAAAATGAAATTTAGAGGACAGAAGATTTAAAAAGAAAATTATAATTTCTATTTCTACTTCTCTAAACTACTTATCATCCACTTGAATTTTTAAATTAAATTAAAGAATTTGATTGACTTTTCAGTATCAACCTTATTATATGAGAACGCTTACATGCGTGCCTTTTTCCTTATCTTTTCAACAAACTTATTAACGTCTATCATCCAGAAAAATTCACATGTTAAATCAAACTTTTTCTAGCAATTCTTATTTCAAAGAAAATTGAATTTTTATTTAGAAAAAAATAGATGGAGAAGTTGTATACAATAATATGACAAGAAAGGGTTAGAGCATAGTCGAATACTGATACAGTTATCATAAACTAATTTGATAAAAAGTCTAAGTATATAATAATAAATTAAAACATAACATTTTTAGTAATTATTTATTTATTTAAATTAAAATACATTTTATTATATCATATTAATTAAAGTACCTTGAAATTATTAAATAATAATATAGTATACTATATACACATTTTTATTTTCTTACACCTAATGTATCAAATAAAATCCATGTTTCTATGGAAGTTCCTTAAAATTAGTACGGAGATAAAATTCGAAAATAATATAAAATTGGTTCTTTATTGGTAATTGACTGTTGGACTTAAGATGTTCAAATAAATAAATAATATATTTTTTTATTTTTACATTCTTTTAGGGATAATTTTTTATACATGTCTCTTTCATTCATATATCTAAAATTTACAACCTAACATAAATCTATTTATAGTATTGTTCTAGATTTTTAATCAATGGATCACTTTCCACTTTTCAGTCTTTGGTGTGGCTGTTGTCTAATTTTACTTTTATAAACAATTAGATATTATTTTAGACAAATAGTTATTATTTCTATTGTGGGTATTTAATCAGAAACCAAAATTGCTCTTTCAGCATCTATATATCCTGCTATTCCCTAAAATGCTTGTTTTTATTCAAAAATTTCGGTCATCAAAGGAAATCGAAAAATAGATTAAAATTTGGTTGTATAAATTACGAGAGATTGACTAAATGAATTTTGAATATACACCAGAATTTGCAATTACAAAGATTTTAAAATATATAAAATATTTAACAGGCATTTAAAATATTTTGAAAATATTTTGGATTCCAAAATTTAAAAATAATTCAGAAGAATTCACAAAGAGTTTAAAGGATTCGAAAAGAATTCACGAAGATGTTAAAAATTTCACAAACATTTTAAACATTTCACCAATTTCACAAATATTTCACAAATATTTCTCAAAGATTTTAAAAGAATTCAAAAATTTTTTAGGATTTTAAAAATAAGTTTCAAATATGTTATGAATGATTCATAAATTTCATAAAGGTTTTCGACTATAAAGATATATCAAAATATAACAAAATATTTTTTTGAACTTAAAGTACTTCAGAAAGTTAAAAAAAAACTTTACAAAAATGTCAAAGATTTTAAAATATTTTAAATGATTTTTAATCGTTCATAAATATTCCAATATTTTCATAACCATTTTAAAGATTTGAATTAATAAAAAAAAATTAATCAATAATTACAAATATTTTACAAATATTTCAGATTGCAAAATATATTCAATTAATAGTGTTGTTTCTAAAGTCAGCTATCATTTTCCCAATAAATGGATCTTATAGTATATAAAATTATAATTATAAAAACGCTCACAAAATATTTTTTGCATTATTTACTATTTTTGATTTAATGTTGAAATATGAATTTTTATCACGATGTCGATTGGAGGGCCCCTTTGACGTCAAAGGGGTCAGATTTTCCACCAATCACAGCTCACGTGTCAGTGATTCTCAAATACATTTTCTGTGCCGATGTTTAGTTTTGGTTATCTGCACATCGAAAATAGAAGTCGCAAAATATTGTTTAAAAAAATGTCAAAGGAGCGTTTCTTAAAAACCAATAGAGAAAATCTACGAAAATAAAATATATTTATGGTATGTATAAAGAATTCATTGAAAAGGTACTTAAATGTAGTCATGTTTATTGAACAATGTGTAAATATATACGATTTTAAAATGTCTTAATAATTGCACTTACTGTTTTCCTTCAACATACTACTGACTTTTAAACCAAATATTACAACAGGATACATTTTTTTGTCACATAATCCTTAACAAATAAAGCTGTCAAATCAAAATAGTCAGAATTGACAGCAGACCGTGGCCTAACCTTTTTATCATAAGTTTCATATCGTCACATTGATAGATAATAATGAGAACCTCTGAGTCATGTGACACCCACGTGACACCAATTTGAATAAGTGCTTTACCGCCTTCAATTTTTTATAATTTTTTTTCTGTTAAACGACATAAAAGAAAAAAAATTATAACGCCCTTTCGATTCAGATTAAAATTATCTATTGAGAAATTATTATATCTAAAATCGCGAAACAACCCTATTGACAACAATTTCAAAGGTTTTCAACAGATTTCAAAGATATCAACAATATTTTTAAATATGTCAAATAATTTAAAAAGACTTTAAAAATTTCAGAAATATTTGAAAGATTTCATAGATATATTTTAAATATATGAAACGGTTTTAAAAGAGCTTTAAAGATTTCGGAAATATCACTAAATTTTCTAAAAATTTTACAAGTTTTAAAAATATTTCACAAATATTTCAAAGGATTTCTGAAGATTTTAAAGATATCAAAATATTTCAAACATTGTACAGGTCTCAAAAATTCCACAAAGTTTTAAAAGATTTTAAAGATATATTTTAAGTATATTAAACGATTTCAAAGTTTTTAAATTATTTAAAATATACCACTAAGATTTCCAAAATTTCACGAAGATTTGAAAGATTTCAAACTATTTCAAATATATCACAAACATTTGGAATAATTAAAAAATATTAAAAAATGATTTTAAAGATAAAAACTTTCATAAAGATTTCAGATTTTAAAAATGTCACGAAGATTTCAAAGATAAAAAAACAATCTGTGAATGACATAGTGCTAGAAAATTGTTCTCTGCATATCCTCCAAAGAAGCAGAAAGCTTTCAACCTTCCCTTATTTTTCAAAAGTGATTCAACCCCTCCCTGGAAAACAATTGTTCAGGTTTTTCTATATTTTTCAATAGCCTCCAGAATCCACACTGTATAATCCCACCAACTCGACTCGTTCTCGTGATTACCAGCGCTTCTGGCATCTGCAGAAGCAGCTGCCAAAGTAGCCGGGAAGTTGATCTTGTGCCTGGCTACACTCTTGAAAACTAGGGCCGCTATGTAGATGATAAAGTAAACGCTGAAGTAGAGAGGAACATACCAGAGCTTCTTACCAATAAAATAATACGAATAAGGTCTCTTGCTGAGACGCTGATCATCCATTTCTGGCTCTTCTGTTGTGGTAGTAGTATGATGATGATGATGATGCAGATGGTCATCAGGGATGTGATCATAGATTATTTCGTGATGATAGTCGTGATCAGAGCCATAGCTATCCGGAAAAGGAGGATGATCAAAATGAGTTTCATACTCGACTGATTTTGGCGGGGTATCCCCATTCATTGGTTTATTTCCATAACTATCCTGTGGATCCTGATCTGGTCCATGGTTGTTTAGATAAGAGTCTGATCCATAAGATGCTGCTCCCTGTAATATAAATTTTATGAGCACATTACATCCTGATAGAGGAAGGTTTATTTTCACTAACAAACAAAAAAAAAGGCACTTATTTCATCAAGTTGATATCTCTATTTTATTATACCAAAAAATGTATTTCCAGAAAATATGAGAGACCATCAAGAGGTCAATCTACGGGTCTTGTTCGAAGTCTTTCTACAATAAATTTGGCTCTTTAATAGATTAGTCTAAGACTCTAAGAAAATCGAAAACGCAAGGATCACATCAAATATATATGTTTTATATTCCCAATATCAAAAAAGTTTTTCTCATACAGGGTGACAAATTTGGTTTACAAATTTTAAAAAACAGTATTGGTAGGGAATGAATGTTTCTTCAATAGTTCAATTAACGAGTTTCAAATACACAGACAAATAAAACAGATACATTACTGTTGCATACCTCATTTTAAAAAAAGTTTCATTTGTATACAGAAGATGAACAAATTTTTTTTTAAATTTATGAATCGGTATTTCTTTTAGATCATAAGTGGGCACAGAAGCTTCGGCAATGGGACATTTGGCACGTCTTGAAAAGGAGAATAAATATATCAGATACAGTACTATAGTATTTCTAATATAAAGTATTTCTGATATAAACAGAATAAAACATATTCTTTCAATTTTTTGGCTGGGTATCGATACTACACATATCGGATCCACATGTTGTTCAACTCTACACATAGCGTGTAGACATTATATAAGGTGATCAACTCTACACATTTAATTCACCACCTAAAACTATGCAAATGAAGTGTAAACATTAATCTCACCACGTTAAAGTCTTCACATTTAAGTGTACACATTCAAGTGTACACATTCAAGTGAACACACTTAATTCACCACGTGAAAAGTCTACACATTGAATAGTAAGTCGAAAAAGTCTACGCATTAAAGTCTGTACATTAAAGTCTACACAGCAAAGTCTATACATAATAAATGTGCACATTAATTCTTTTGAATTTTAAATTTCGTTATTTGAAAATTCTAGACGTTGAAATTGTGCAAATTAAGCTGTACACGTTCAACTGTGCACATTGAAGTCTACACGTTAAAATTGTACACATGGAACTCTGCACATTGAAGTAAACACGCTAAAATTATAGAAAATATGATTTTTACCACTTTATTTTAAATAATAATTTATAAATAATAATAAATTATAAGTTTACATGCTAATTGTCTGCAAAAAATCCTCTATTTCCATAGAAATGCAAAATGGCGATATTGTTGTATGCAGCTAAAGATTAAATAGGAATGGTATCTATAAATGAGAGTTCTATAATAATAGCTGTTAGCCTCGGTAACTCGGGCGGTTAGGTGCTCGATCTTCATGTTAGAATTCCGCGGTTCGATCTCTGACCTTTAAAATGTTTCCTATATACTTTTACCGTATTTTTAGTGGTTCAAATTCAAATTAAAGCTGTAGGTCCCCCTTCATGCACTTTGTTGCAACCTACTATGTACATATTGAAAAACTGTGAGATACGCCAAAACTGGCAGCATTTTCAGGATTTTATAAATGAGGGTGGTCCTGAGCCACCCCAAACTAAACATTAAATAAATTTTCATAATTAAAAAAATTAAAATTTTGATCCTTTCGAAAGCGGCCATGTAAACGTGAAAACTAAGCAGATTTGAAGATTTTTGAAGCGTTGTTTTGTCTTCGACCAACTAGAACCAACCCAATAAAAAGATTGTTCAAATCCCCCTGCTCCCAAAAATGCAAATTTTGAGTTATCTTGAAAACGCTGAGAGATATGTGAAAACTGACAACATTTTCTGTATTTTGAAGAGGGGAATCGCTTTCAACAAAAATGTTAAGGTTTTTGCAGAGGGGTATTCTTTTGCACCTACATGAACTAATCCAATCAAAATATTTTTTAAGTAATAAAATAAATGTTGAGTAACTCAAAAAAAAAACACTATAATTTGTAGAAATGTTCAGAGATGAAAAAAATGTGAAAAAGAATGTGGAAAAACTGAAGACATTAGTTTTAAATTTGGAACCAAAAATCTAGAAGATTCTCCAGAATTTTAAAAAGTTTGAAAACAATGACAAACTTTTGTTACACATCCTAGACAATTTTAAAGTGATTTTTCTTGTTGTCAAAAATTATTTAGGATGAACATTGAAAAATATTTCTAAACACTTTGAAAGATTTCTAAAAATATTGAGAAAAAAATCTGATAGATTTAGGAAAATTTTGAATCATTTTAGAAGATATTTATAACATTTTAAATAATAATTTAAAACTTAACTAAATCAGAGGTAATATCAAATAACATATATATTTCTGAATATTTAAAAATAGAATTATGAGATTTCTTAAGGATATTGAATAATTTCAGGAAAATAACATCTTTGTCTTAAAATTTCTAGGGAAGTCTCAAATCATTTTTTAAAATTAAAAATTATTTTTGAGCGCAAATTGGTTAATTAGATTGAAAGAATTTCTAAAATTGTTAAAGAAGAATATGGACGATTTGAAAGCAGTTTTTTTATTTTGCAGTATTGTAAACAAATTTTAGGAAAAATTCGAATAATTTAAAAAGACATTCCAAAGACTCAGAAGTTTGAAAAAGACTTTTAAAGATTTTGAAAGGTTTAAAGAAAATAAAAAACTATTGTTAAGATTTATTATTATGATTTATTGTGCTTTTTCATTTAAAAAACTTAATTTAAAAAAAAAAATAAAAAGATTGTCAAAAATTGCGTAAAAAATCTAAAGCATTTTTAGGAAATTTTGAAATGTTGAAGGATATTTTGAATTCACTCTTGTTTGGTTAAAATTCAACTAATTGATTAAAATATCAACTATTTCATAAAAAATTCAATTTTTTGTTAAAAATAGATTTATTCACTTAAAGTTTAAAGTTTTCATTCTTAGTTGAAATGTGATAGTTTTCTTTGAAATTCAACTGTTTGTTTGAAAAATCATGTATCTTGTTGCAAGTCGTCTGTTTGAAAATAAAATTAATCTGTTTAGATAAAATTTCATCTTTTTAGTTGAAAGTTAATCTGTTTTCGTTAAGGATTTAACTATTTCATTAAAAATTCTTTTTTAGGGTGCATTCAATTCTTTCTTATTTGAAAATAATATCTGCTTAGATTGAAATATTATATATTACGTTTCTATTTCAAATGCATATTTTTCGGTAGAAAGTCCAACTGCTTGTTTAGCGACTAATTAAAAATTTAATAAAATTTAATTTTTTGGTTGAAAATTGGTCATCGTAATTGAAAATTTATCTATTTTAAATTTAAATTAAACTCTTTGGTTGAAACTTAAAATTCTGTTGAAAATTCGTATTTTCGGAATATTTAATATTTTTTTATTAAGACTGTATTGATTTGGTTAAAAATTACCTATTTGTTAAAATATGGTTTCATAAATGTTAAGAATATTTCTGAATTTTTTTACCAATCATAGATAAATTATATTTATATAAACTTAAAAACAAAGAAGCACATAAACTAAAAAAAATAATCACTTGAAATTTTTAAAATGTATTAAAAATACAAAAAAAAATTTTTAATTGTTTCAATGTATTAGAGAAAAGGAATTGATTTATATAATAATGATGATTAACATCAACATTTTTGAGCATTAATCTTACCTTTGGATTAGGATCTTTTAAATAAGAATCTGTTGCGTAAGACGTTGGTTCCTATAACATAAAAATATAAATGAATATGAATATAAATATAAATAAAAAATGTTCATTTAATATCGATGAAGCTATAAAAGAGGAGGAGCTGATTTTGATAATAGCGATGATCATGAAAAATATTTTAGCACTGATCTTACCTCGGGGCCAGGATCTAAAGGTGGATAATTGGGGCCGCTGTAAGAAGGTTTCGAGCCGACAGAGCCAAAATTAGGGGGTTCATAGTAAGTACCGGAAATGACAGGTCTTGTATAGGTAATATCTGGTCCCAGCGGTGGCCTTGACATTGAACTTGATGAACTACCCTTTCCTGAATCTGGCCGATTTTGGTAAAGCATCGCATTTTTCATTGCATTTTTTTTTGCTACATTATGCTCAAATGGGGCAGGGGGATGAAATCTCTCTTGGGCTTGCCTAACTAAGGAATCCAATTGTGCTACCATTCCTTCGTTCAATGTCGAATAACTACAACAACAAAAAGTCAATTAAAACAGTCTTAACCGCGAAAAATGCTCTCAAAAAAGGGAAAATAGGGTGATTTTCCATAAAAATATGGGAATAATAGGGAGATCCATATTCCAAAGATTGAAACAACAAAAGATGAGCTTTTAATAGGAAAGTTCATTTTCAATTAAGAAGGTTGAATTAAAAGAAATTAATTGCAATTAAACAGTGGTATTTACAATCCGCTAATTGAGCTTTCATACTGAAGAGACGAGTTTTTAACAAAAACGTTACATTTTTAACCAAATAGCTGAATTTTCAACTTCTTGCATTTTCAAATCAAAAAGAAGAAATTTGTAAAAAAAAGTTGAATTTTCCACCCCAAAATATCAATTTTCAAGGACTAAGGTTATTAATAACAAAAAACTTTAATTTTGTATAAAATTGATAAATTTTCAACCCAAAAAGATGCATTTTTAACCAAGTACATCAATTTTCTAACAAAAATTTTTATTTTTAATAAAGAATGTAATAGTTAAGTTCTCAATTAAATAAATTAATGCTGAATTTTCAACTAAAATTAGGGATCTTGAACCAAAATGACGATTTTTTAACCAAAATTCAACCGTTAAATATTTCAACTTCAAATCAAAAACATTTAAATTTTCCACCCAAAAAAGGGGAATTTTTAACAAAATAGGTCAATCTTCAATCGAATCAGAATAATTGTCAATCAAATATGTGCATTTTACCAAAAGAAATGAATTTCAAGCCAAAAGACGAATTTCCTAGAAGACTGTTAAACTTTTAAACCAAAAATATGAATTTCAACCTGAAAATATGAATTTTTAAACAAGTAGTCAAATTTCCAGCAACAAAAAAGAAGATTTTAAAAAATGGTTGAAATTTCAAGATAAGAAAACGATTTTTTTCCAGAATGGAATCTTTAAAAAAAAACATTTTTAACCGAACATTTCAACTTTTGAAGAAAGATTTGAATTTTCTACCAAGTTATTGAAATTTTAAACAAGAAAGACGAATTTTGCACAAACCATAAAAATTTTTAACACGAATTATATGAATCTATGTCCTAAAAAAATAAATATTGAACCAAGAAGATTGCTTTTCTAATTTAACAAGAAGTGTACAAAAATCCAATGTTATATTTTCAGTTAAAAAATAATAATTTCAAAAATAATTTAAAAATTGTGCATCTTCATAGCTGATAAATAAATTTTTAATAAAGTATTTAAACTTTCAACGAAATAGTTGAATTTTAAACCGATAAGGATTAATTTAGTATCAAAAATTAAAATAGTTGATACTTCCACTAAAAAATAATTCGACTAATAATTCTCAACCAAATAATACAACTACAACCAACAAAGAATTTTTTAAGCCAAAAAGTTGCATTTTTTAACCAAAGATCAAATTTAGATTTTTCCACTAACAGTTAAATTTTTAAAAGGGAGATGTTAATTAAAAAAAATAGTTATTTCATCAACCAAAGAGATGAATCTTCAAACAAAAAAAGAATTTTCTATAAAGTAGTTTAACGTTCAAACAAATAGTTCAATTTTCAACAAAAAAGATTACTTTTTGACAGAAAAGTTGCATTTTCAACACAATAAATTTTTTAACCAAGAGAGATGAATTATAAACAAAAAATATAATAGTAGGCTTTTGCAATAAAATAAATTTTACAAAGATTTACCAAAGATGAATTTTCGACGAGGATAGATTACTTTTCAACAAAGAAGTTGAATTTTTAACATTAAAATTAAATTTTGAACCAAAACACATGAATTCTGAACCAGGAATATAATATTCGACTTGTCAATTAAAAATAATTTTATTTCAACCAAAACCGACGAATCTCTAATACAAAGGTAGAATTTTTGATAAAAAACGAATCTTTAAGAAAACAATTTAATTTTCAGCGAAAAATGTAATAGATGACATTTAATTCAAAGGAGATTTTAATTTTAAATAAAGTCCAGCAAAATGTTAACTAAACGACGAATTTTTATCAAAATATTTAAATTAAAAAAAAAACATTAATTTTCAATTGTACCAGACCAAATTTTTAACAAGAGAGAAATTTTTAATCTAAAATGCAAATGTTCAACATAAAAGTTGAATTTTCAACCAAGAAAAATTTTTTAGCCCTGAAAGAAAAAAAGTTTTAACTACGTTGCTTAATTTTGAAGCAAAAAACCGAATTTTTAGTAAGAAAGTTAATTTTTAAGCCTAAAAATATTAATTTTGAACAAGAGAGTACATTTTTAACCAACTACTTGATGTTTTTACTGAAATAGTTGAATTTTCCACAAAAAAGTTGAATTTCCAACCAGAATGGATATCTTTTTGACAAAATTATTCAATTTGTAACCATATTATAAAATTTGCAGCCAAATAGGAAATTGTTCAACCAAAAAGATTGATTCTCAGCCAACAATATAATAGTAGGCTTTTAAATAAATAAATTAACTTTCAAAGTAAGACAGTTATATTGTCTTACTTGGTTCTATTATTTCAATAGGAATGTAAGATATTTGTATCGATTAATATGAAAAAACATTGCATTAATGATTTTAGGAATTAAAATAGTATTACTGGTATGATTTGAAATAAAAAAAAAACATTACTTTTAATTACCAATTTTCAAAGCTTAAAAAATTATTTTAAAAGTTTTTGGAAATTAATTTTTTTCTTGGTATCGCTTCTTACCAATTTTCGACAAACATTTAAACTTTGAAGAAAAAATGATAATTTTTCCACAAAAAAACATTCTATACAACTCTACTGTTTACCATTTTCAAAGTAAATCGTTCCATGGCTGAAATCTTAAAACTATTTTTTTGTTGAGAAAAAATTTCTTAAAGAAATAACTATATTTAAATATTATTAATTTATTTTCAAAATTGGAAGCAGATTTCCAGCGAACGTTTTTCTAGAAAAAATAAGAAATTACTTAATAAAATTCAACAAGTATTTTATAAATCGATAAGAAGATACAGTAAGGAAAAATGGAATTAAAATAACTATTATTGAAATAATTATTTTTCGTTAGTTTTAAACTTTTTTAAGAAGAAAGAATGTGTTTTCTTTCATAAAATATGCCGCAAGAAGTTTTTTGAAAACTCAAAAACAATAAATTCTTTAATAAAAGGGAAAATCGGGGACTAGATGGAAAAGTTTCATGTGTTATGTCTAGAAACAATAAGAAAGTATTTAATAAAATTCAACAAGTTATTTATAAATCTATAAGAAGACACAGTAAGAAAAAATTAAATTAAAATAACTATTGTTGAAATAATTATTTTTCGTTAGTTTTAAACTTTTTTATGAAGAAAGAATGTGTTTCTTTCATAAATTATGCCGAAAGAACTTTTATGAAAATTCAAAAACAATAAATTCTTTAATAAAAGGGAAAATCGGGGACTGGATGGAAAAGTTTCATGTTTGATGAAGGAAATAATATTGCAAAATTGAACAATATATTTTTTTAAACAGCCGAATTAAAATTATAAATTGAGTCTGATCTTGAAATCGACGTATAAAAAATAAATAAATAATTATTTTCCTCAGCCTCACCTTTTCGTTGTCGGATAATCAATAGCCTCCCCAGGCCGAAGAATAGGATTTCTGGCACTGACGAATACTGGAGAGGCTGTAATTACGATGTCCTGCACACTTCGGCCTTCACTTTTTTGACCCCCAGAGCTGCAAAAAAATTCATGATTTATAAATTCTGTAATTTGGGGTTTATAAAATGAGGAAGTTTATTTTAGGGTCATCTTCTTGCAAGATATTAAAGAAGAAAAAACATCCCCATAAAGAGTGCAATTAATGCCTTCCGAGAATGGTAATTATTACTGAGTGAACTAAGATTAAAAACTATTAGTTGTAAAAAAAACTGCAAACTATTCTCTTTCAAATGGTAATTATTTTCGGGACTTAATTTAGAAGAAGGTGACCCCTTGACTCCTTTTAATGGGTACTAATTTTCTCGCCCTTTTATTACCTCGGCATTCCGACGAGCGGTTCACCTTCAGAGTCAACTGCTTCCTTACCATTCTTCGAAACTTTTGCATACGAAATCACTTCCGGAATCGTGATTGAGAGTGATAGAAACAGAAGAAGGAAGATTTCTCTACAAGGTATCATCTTCCCTGAGCACTACTTCTTAGTGACGGAGAGACGAAGTTTGAGTTTCCTATATAGACTCCTAACTGTATCTGACCAGCAAAGCTGTGAATTTATTGTCCGGTACAATTCTAGCGTTCATACATAAGTCCCCAAAATAAGGCTCTAAATAAAAGGCCCAAAATTCAAGACCCAAAATATAAGGCCTAAAATATCAGACTCAAAATATAAAACCCAAAATACAAGGCAAAGAACACAAGACCCAAAATATAAGGCCCAAGTGCAAGACTCAAAACATAAGGCCCAAAATATGAGACCCGAAATACAAAGCATAAAATATGAAAATAAAAATATAAGGCCCAAAAACCGTAAGAGGAAATACATGAACTACGTTATCACTCAAAGGGAGGGGGGGGGGGGTTCTTATCAAAAAGTACCTTTGGTAACAGGAGGGGGGAGGGATTCAGCAGAAGTAACATTACGAACTGTGATAACATTTAGTACGTTACTTTATGATAAAGTCTAACAAAGTTTGTGAATTTTGAAAAATATAAGTTGCCCTGCAATGGTGCTGTTCAATGATAACTTGAAAAGTTTAAAAATAATATTCATATTTCAGACTTCATTTTCTTTTCCCATTCTCTACTTTTAACTTTTTTTCGGAAATTCTTGTTTTTCCCTTGTTTTGAAGAAAATTCCCCCTTTTCTCATTTGTCTTTAATGCGAACTGAATTAATAGAACCCGCAAAGAAAAGCCAACTATTTTTGGTGTAAAGTGGGTTTTTGTTGTTATTAAAAAGTCTGCTGTCATATTTTTGATTCGGAACTCATCTCGTCCGGTTAGCAATTTTACTAACATATTTGTTTTAAATGTTAATTCTTTTTGTGAAACTGCAACTATTTTTCTAACAAGTCATCTTTTCGGTCAAAAATTCACATGCTTGGTTAAAAGTTGAACTACTTTATTATCAAGTAATTTTTTTTAGTTGAATATTCACCTATTTGGTTGAAAAAAATTTAACTATTTTATTGGAAATGGGTTTAATGTTTGGTTGTAAATTAATTATTGTAACTGAATATTTTATTATTACAATTCTGGTAGAAACTATAATTCTTTTAGTTAGAAATTGAATTGTTTTATTGAAAATTCGTCTTTTTCAAGAGAAAAATAATCTTCTTGGTTCAAGTTAACTTTTTCAATTGGAACTTCAACTACTTGGTTGAAACGTTCGTTGAAAATTCATTTTCTTAGTTTAAGATTTATTATTTTAGTTAAAAATTCTTTTCTTTGTTTGAAAATTTAAGTACTTTGATGAAAATTTTGTTTCAGTTAAGGAATAATTATTTTGAAACGGTAAAAATAACTATTCCGTTTTTAGTTGAAAATATATATTTTTAATTTTAAAATTTATAGTTTTAATTGAAATTTTTTCTTTCTAATTTAAAATTCAACCATTCGGTTCAAAATTCGTATTTTTTCGTAGAAAATTAATCTTCGCTGTTAAAATTTAATCTATTAAGATTCAAAAATTTTATTAAAAATTTATATTTAAGCATTATAGATACAACTGCTTAATAGAAAATTCTTCTTTATGACTTTAAAATATGGTAGGAAATTAATTTTTTGGTTGAATATTCTTATTTTTGGTTGAAAATTTAACTATTTTGGATATAATTCCAATAATTGGTTAAGAATTAAACTATCAATTTAAAATCCTAACTATTTATTAGTAAATTACCTTTTTGTTCACAAAATCATATTCATTTTTTAAACATTTATTTCTTTGGTTAAAAACTTATCTATTTTAGTTAACAACTTAAATATTTAGATAAAAATTAAACTTTTTAAAACAAAGTTTAAATGTTTGTTAGGAAAGTACCTTTTTGCTTGAAGAACATTAATCATTTTGGTTAAAAATTCAGCCTCTTCGGTAGAAGATTGAACATTTATTAAAAATTCGAGTTCTTCCATGCCTGAAAAATTTGCTCTTTTAACCCGTCAGTTTGTTTCAACTTTTCTTTCTTTCTTTCATAACCAATGTTTATTTATTGAAAATTATTTTGTTGTTAAAAAATTTGTAATTTCAGTTATAAATTCATAATTTTAATTCAAAATTTATCTCTATGATTGAAAATTTGACTATGTTATTAAAGGTTTTTTTTTTTATTCAAACATTTTTTTACTGACAATTTTTTTACGAAAAATTGACCTTTTTCGTCGAAAATTCAACCATTTGTCAAAAAATTCATATATGTTGTTGGAAATTCGTCTATTTAGGTTAAAAAATAATCTCTCTTTGTAAAAATTTTATATTTTTATATGAAATATCAACTATTACATTTTTTTCTTTTTAAGAAAGCCTCTTTCAAGATTAAAAATGTCAATTTGCATTATTATTTCATTATTATTATAATTTAAAGATTGAAGACATCTTAAAAGCTAATTAACTTATCTTTACTTTATTTATCGAACGAGAAGCCTCAGACAATTCTACGTATCCAACTGCACAGTATTTGAAAATTACGAAAATTGCGAAAATTACAAAAATTACATATTTTGTTAACAACTTTTTTTGCTTTGTTTAGATATCAGCTATTATATTTTCCATTAAAAATTAAACTGTTTAGGTTGAAATTTCGACTGTCTTCTCTAAAAATCGTCTTTTTGGCTTAACAATGTAACAATTTGTTTGAAAATGCAACAGTTTCTAGTTGAAAGTTAATATTTTATATTATGAATTCCACATATTCTCTGATTGAAAATTTAAATTTTTCAAGGTAATTCGTCTTTATGCCTTTAAATTTCAACAAGTTTGTGAATGATTCGTCTTTTTTTGTAGAAAAATAATCTTCTTGGCAAAAAATTGATAATTTTTGGTTAAAAATTTAACTATTTGGTTAAAAATTCGTTAAAAATTAATTTTTTTAGTTTCAAATTCTAGTTCTTTTTTGGTTGAAAATTTTACATTTTCTCGTTTAATTCTGTAATTTTTGTTAAAAATTAATTATTTAAATTGAAAATAACTCTCTTTGGTTGAAAATATCAGTGTGTGTTAAAGATACGTTGAAAGTTGAAAGTTATTTTTTTTACTGAATTTTTTTAAAAATTAAAATTGATCTTTTTGTTAAAAATTTAACTTTTTGTTTAAAAATTTGTGTGTGTTGTTGAAAACTCATCCAATTATATTTGAAAATAATCTCTTTTGGTCGAAATTTTATCTTTTTTGCTTAAAATATCAACTACTACATTTTTTGAATTCATCTTTATAGGTTGAAAATTGTAGTATATAATGCCTTCTAGACTAATCGTCTTTTTATCTTAAAAATATAATTATTTGGTTAAAAATGCAATTGCTTTTTGTAGAAGTTTGGTCTTTTTTATTAGAAATTCCACCATTTAGTCAAAAATTCAAATATTTAGATCAAAATGTTTATATTTTGTTAAAGAGCTATCTTCTTTTAGTTTTATTATTTTTATTTTCATAATTTTATTCCGTTTATAATAATTTTATTGTTAAAAATGTACAAGGCTGGCCTTTGAATATTAATGGCTAGGGAAAATGTAAAATTTTTCAGCGAAAATTCAGTCAAAGTATTCTAAAAATACAGTGAGTCGGCCATCCTGCACAAAACACCATAAAAATACTAATTTCAATATAAAAATCCTATAAAAAAAATATATTTGACTGGGATCAATTGAAATCGTCAATCGGAATGATTCGTCAACTGTAGATCAAAACAACATTTATTCAAATAAAATAAATTAAATTGATGATCTGCTTAAAAAATAAATAAATAAAAAAAAGAAGAATGAAATATAAAATGGCTATGCAAGAGTTTATGAAAATTTTACAGGTCAGACCTATTTCGAAATACTATTATACTTCCGTGGTCAATACTTTAGCTGTTTAAGATAGGGTGCTAATTGTTCCGAACGACCTCAGAATGAAGCGCTCTAATTTTTTTCACAAACTCGAACTGACCGTTACAATTACCGAAAAATGCAATAAATTAGCAAAGCACGAAATTGTGCTGGAATTAAACAAAATTAGTGTCCGTTGTAACCAATTCCATTTTAAATTATGCAAAATTTTAAGTAAAGTCCAGGTTATTGTGTCAGAATGATTTTTTATTTGCACATATCATTCTCAAGTGAAAATAAAGGTAAATGTGTCTCACAGTTTGACCGACAAATGTACGGTTTGTTAATATATAATAACAATTGTTCATTTTTAAAATAAATTTGATAAAAAAAAAACCCATATATTCGTCAATTTCCATCCGGAAAATTTCGTCTTTACAACCGAATTAATTTAAAATTAACTAGGAAAATCCTTCACTTATAATGCTTTATATAATTTTTGATTAAATAAATATTTTTATAAAAAAATCCAAAACGTGGTTACTTGTCAACAAAAGAATTTTTTATACTAAATCAACTACCAGTAACACAGAATGCACCTTATTTATAAGAAAACTTTGTCAGGTTGACAATATTTATTATTTATTTAAATAAATTTTATAAACAAATACAATTTATCAACTGCTGGATTTAATTTTTACAATATAATTAACTCTGAATAACTTGGCAAAATCCTTCCCTCAAAATACCTTATCCATTATAAGCAACTTTTTATTTTATAAACAATTTTATAAGCAAATTCATAACTTGATTAATTTTCAACAAAGGGATGTTGTTTTTATGAAATTGCATGCAAATGCCTCAGAAAATATCATATTAATTAGGAGAATTAGTCAGTATATATTTTATTTGTCATTTAATTATATATATATTTAATTATATAAATTTTATTTTAAAAATACTGGTTTTTGTCAATTTGCAGCTGGCCAATTTCGTTATTTAAACAGAACTTACCCTACAATTCTTTACTATATACATTTCTTATTTTATTTTATCATTCACCCAAAACTGTTTCGTTTTGTCATCAATAATTTTTCTACAAAATCCAAAATTGCGTCATTTTTTAAGAGTGAGCAATCGCTTATTTAAAAAATTTAAATTTTACTCTCGGTTGTGCTTTGGATGCAGTTCTTGAGCTTACGTATGTAGTCGTATTTTAATATTTACTGAGTATTTGTATTTTTTATATAAAATTAATTTAAATAAAAAAAAAATGTTGTCGCCTGACAAAATCTTTCAATAGAGACCTTTCTGGGCCATTGGCAATCGATTTCACAAAAAAAAACATCTATTTTTAGAAAAGTTTTCAAGTTGTCAATTTGTTTATAAAATAAATTATTATTGTCCTTTAATGAACTACCATAAGGGTAGGATTTTAAAAAGTAATAAAAAATTTGCTCGTTTAAAAAAATGAAATAACCTGTTTAAAAATTGAAAAAAAATTTTATTTGTTTATAAATATTATTTAAGTAAAAAATATTGTGGTCAAACTAAGTCTCCTATTAAATAAGGTCCTTTTGAAATCACTACCAATCGATTTTGTTACAAGAAACGACATCCAATAGTTGACAAGTTGTTAACGTGTGAATTTGTTTAAGCAGTTGCTTATCAAATAAACAAAAAATATTCGTTCATAAGGTATAATAAGAAAAGAATTTTTCAGGTCAATTAAAATTTATTCCGTTGAAAAAACAAAATCTGTAGGTTGAAAATTAACGATAATCTGTATTTGTTTATCAAATTTATTTAAACGATTAACAGTTGTTATTATGTGTTAAGAAAATGTTACATAATATTTGTTGCCGAACAATTGTTGACTAAATTGGTTAATAAATGCACATTTTTTAAATTTTGTTAACAAAATTTACAATTACTTCGAATTTTCTTCTCCTTCCCCATCCTCTTATACCATTACTCCCCCCTCC
>NC_046658.1:125344761-125346633 GCF_010883055.1 Belonocnema kinseyi
CCCCTACTCACATTATCGCTTATTTCTCTTACTTTTTCGTCCTTCATTTCCCCTGCAACCACTCTCCTCATTTCTCCTTACTTACACTTACTAGCCCTCCCTATCTTCCCCTCAGTTCCCCCATTTTATATAGTTCTCCTCCCCTCATTTCTTCTACTTCACTGTCTTTCCCTTCTCTCACTTCCTCTTTTTCCTCCTTATTTTTCCCGTTCCCACTCACCCGTTTTACCTAATTTCTCCTACTTCAGCCATTTCCTTTCCCATAATTTCCCCTTATTTCATTTTTTCATATTTCCCCTCGCTTGTCCTTCTCCCGCTCCATTTACTTTACTTCCCCTCCTCATATTTCACCTTATTTTCCCTTATTTCTCCTACTTCTTCTCACCTTATTTATCCTCATTTTTACTACTTCCTCCAGTTCTCCTTACTCACTTAATTTCCCCTCATTTCCCCGGAGCTCTCTTAATTTCCCCTACATATCCGCCTTTTAATTCCGCTAATTCCCATCCCATAAGTTGCCCTCACTTCCCCTAATTTTGCCTCAATATCTCTACTCCGCCTCTAATAAATTTCCTCATTTCCATTTCCTCATTTCCGCGTCTCTTCTATATTTAAAAAGTGCCCGAGACTGCGAGACCCTAAAATAATATTTGTTTATCAAAAAGTGAAATAAGTGTTCCTATATTTTGACTGGGTGGTCTAAAAATTCATTGGATATTTTTCCTATACATTTTTTTTACCTATTAACCGAAAACTTATTAGAATCCACACAAAAATAAATCCATTTTTTAAAATGAATTATATTTAAAGGTGACACTAAGCCAATGAAGTTTAACACGTATTTCCCATTAAAAATACGATTTTGTACATTTTTACTGCACATCTTCAATATTAGCTGAATCGAGCTGAAACTCAACATTTACATATCTTCAAAATTAGCCATAGAATATGAATAAAATATCACTTTTGAAATAACAACCCTATAAGTCTGTTTTATAGGGTCCGAAAAAAACCCATAAGTTTTGAGAGTTTTTGGCGCTAATTCTGATTTTTTGCAGTTTTTTACATGCAAATTGTTTCTAATACATAAAATACTACTTTATACTGGTAATTAGATTCTTAAATAAATTATTTGAACAATTTTTGTTTAGAAATTTTCTCTTAAAATAGAAATAGAAATTCGCGGTTTTTTTCAAAACTTTTCCAATTCTTGTCCAATTTTCAATGAAAGTGAAGTTATTGTTAGTTAATGTTTACAGGAATCATTACTTAAATGATTTATCGTTATTGTTACTTATAGTCTTTTTTATTAACCCTTAAACGGCCAAAACGCCACTACCGGTACACTGCTTTTCAACGGCCAATAACTAAGACTATTCGGCACTAGAAAAAATTAAGACACATATATTTTTATTGCTTAAGATCTCCTCTTTCCGACGGTGCCAATGAAATTCCTCAAAAATTTATTTATTATCCCAAAATGCAGTTTAAACAAAAAAAAACGTGATTTTTCGTGCCTATTTTTTTTTGTGAACCATTTTCCAAAGCTTTTCGAGTCTGTAATTAACCTGGAATCTCACTAACCGGTGGAATAAATGTCTAAACTTTGAGAATCCATGGCTCAAAGATCGATTTTTCGTTTAAGTATTTTCAAAATGGCGTCTCAATGGCAAAATTTTTGTGAACAATTCCACGTTGATGATAGTTGGGCAACGTAAACTTTGTTTGCGGCAGACGGACGATAGATATTCGTGAATCTTTTTACTCTTACGTATTCCTTGGCTGATTACAAGAACTTTTTATTCTTGATGATTTTTCCGAAAAGCGCATCGTTTATTGTAAAAAAAATCATGAATGTTTTCACAAAAATTT
>NC_046658.1:125346733-125361273 GCF_010883055.1 Belonocnema kinseyi
TTTGGAAAATGGTTCACAAAAAAAAATAGGCACGAAAAATCACGTTTTTTTTGTTTAAACTGCATTTTGGGATAATAAATAAATTTTTTGAGGAATTTCATTAGCACCGTCGAAAAGAGGAGATCTTAAGCAATAAAAATATATGTTTCTCAATTTTTTCTAGTGTCGAATAGTCTTAGTTATTGGCCGTTAAAAAGCAGTGTACCGGTAGTGGCGTTTTGGCCGTTTAAGGGTTAATGCTATAAATTGCGGTTTTTGTGAAATTTACAACTTTTCGTCCAGTTTTTACTTAAGAATTAATATTTCATTCATTTTAGCAAACATAATTGTTTTAAAAAATCATTATCGTGTATAGCTATCTTCTTTTATTGGAATCAGTCTGATATAATATATTAGACTGATTCCAATTTAAATCATGCAATGAGGTCTGCATGAGGTCTGTATGAGGTAGTCAGAATATTTTGGCGTAAGAGTATGTTATTCTACACTCAAAATAAAGAAACACATGTTTCACCGTTTGGGTGAAAAAATTTTGTTCAGGAATGGTGAGTTGTTCAAGACAACATTACAATTTCATAAAAACTGCCAAAATAATTTTCAAAATGACGTAGTCCTTTTATAAAAATATATTTTTTACCAAATATACAAATTCGGTTGGTTTTTCTTTCATGTGATAATAAATTTTGAGTTCTATAGAACACAGAAAAAACAGAA
Source organism: Belonocnema kinseyi (assembly GCF_010883055.1). NCBI lineage: Eukaryota > Metazoa > Arthropoda > Insecta > Hymenoptera > Cynipidae > Belonocnema > Belonocnema kinseyi. Next base: position 125,347,448 of record NC_046658.1, read on the forward strand.
GATAAAATTTACATCGATTTCTGACGAAAGATTCTCTGCAACAAAAATTAACTTCACAGGATAAACCTTACACAAATATCGGTTAAACTTTCTTTTGTTTTTCTATGACGAACACATGTTTTTTGAAAGACGCGAAGTTGGCTGGACAAAACTTTATTGTTCTAAAAAGTTTTCTGCAACAAATTTTATTCTTAGTTTTTTCTGTAAATGATCCTAGAAAAATATCAAAATGTTCAAAATTGAGAAAATGGCGGCTGTTATTCTCAACATTTTGAAAAAGGATGTTCTCAAAAAGTTCACATTTCAAAATTTTCACTTTTTTGTGCATTGTTAATAATATGGACTAAGTATTCTCCAAGTTTGCGTTTGGTCAACAATTTCTTCCTATTTAAAAAAAACGACTTTTTGAAAAAAAAATTTAATTTTTTCAAACAACTAACAAAGAAAGGAGTAAGGAAAAAACCAAGGAAAGAAGTTTTAGAAATTAAATTCCTTTAAAAAAAGCCTACTTCACTTTTTTAATATATGGCACCACATCAATTTATATACGCATCAACTCAATCATGATTATCTCGATTTTGATACATTACCACCTCTCGTAAAATTAATAAAATTTTTTTTGGTGTTTCGTTTTTTTTTAAATATACAAATTGATGTAGTGCTATATATTAAAAAAGTAAAAGATGCTCTTTTAACAGAGCAGAAACTAAGAATAACATTTGTTTCAAGAAATTTCTTAAGGCAATAAAGTTTTGTTTATCCAACTTTGCATCTTTCAAAAAACATGTATTTGTCATGGAAAAACAAAAGAAAGTTTAACCGATATTTGTGCAAAGTTTATCCTGGGAAGTTAATTTTTGTTGCAGAGAATCTTTCGTCGGAAATCGATGTAAAGTTTATCTTCTGTTTTTTTTCTGTGAAAGGGAATTCATTTTTAAATAACTTTTTTCTGTGATGTTTACTCCTTTCTTCGGTAGTATAAGAAAAAAACATAACATCAATACAAATTTAACTATTAATTTTACGAGAGGTGGTAATGTATCTGGATCAAGATAATCAGGATTGAATAAATAAGTGTATAAATTGAGGTAATGCTATGTATTAAAAAAGTGAAAAAGGCTTTTTTAAAGGAAATCCATTTCTAAATAACTTTTTTCCTTTTATTGGTAGCTTTAAAAAAAATTAACAATTTTTTTTCTAATAAGATAAAGCTTAAAATCTGTCATCACATGGCAGGAAAACCAACCAATTATGTATATTCAGTAGAAAACTAAATCATTCTGAAAAATATTTTGGCAGTTTTTATGAAATTGTAAGGTCATCTTTAACAGCTTACCATTCCTGAACAAAATTTTTTTTAACCAAACTATGAAACACTTGTTCCTTTATTTTGAGTGTAGAATAACATACTTTCATGCCAAAATCTTCTGACGTCATGCAGATCTCATTGCATGATTAGAAATGTAATCAGTCGTTAATAATAGATAGTGTCGAGTTTTTTCTGAGATTGTTTGCATTTTGTAAACTTTTGAAATTTAGTGAAGTAATAATAATTTTAAGTCAAAAAATTAATTGTTCAAACAATTCATTATTATTTTGAATAATATTCTCTTTGCTTGTTGGTATAAAGTTTCGATTTTTTCTGAAATTTTCAACTATTTGTCTATTTTTAACTTGGAATGATTTAATAATTAATTAAATGTAGCAAAAATCATTGTTTAAACATAGTATTATTGTTTATAACCATCTTCTCTCATATAAATGCTAGAAAGTGGCGGTTTTTCTCAAATTTCTAAGTTTGCTTTGTCATTTTTGTTATGAACAAATAAATAATAAACATTAAAGAGAATCAGATATTAAACAATCGCTGCAACCCGACGTACAATGGTGCACGTCAGGTTGTTGCACAGGGAATGTAACGAAAAATTAATTAGTAATAATTAATTGATTAAACTATTACTAATTCTATTATTATTCAACACATTATACGTGCAGGAATTGATTAATTCGATAAGAAATTATTAACGTAATTATTATTAACGTAACTATACTTTGTAGTCGATTAGTTTTGCAAAAAAAATCTTATTACATAAATTCTAAATACAAAATTTGCTTGGAACTATGAATGATTTGTATTGGAATTGATCATGTTTAAATTAAAGTGGAATGGTAAATTAAAAAATATAATTTAAACATTGTTTTTAACTTTTCTATATTTTTTATATTTTTCACTTTTATTTATCGACTACAACTATAAATTACTATAATGATTGACAAATGATGAAAGTGTAGACTTAAAAAAGTATAGACTTTCGGTGAAACTAAATATAAAAAATGGAAATATATCCTATAATCCTGAACACGTAGACAACTTTATTCTAATTCTACATATAGATATAACATATCCTACTTCTATAATATAATTTTCACTAATTTTTAATTTTAATTCTAATTTATACTTTAAACTTAAGTTTCACTAATTGGTAACTTTTCATTTAAAAATCTCACTTTCTCATGTCACAATTCTGAAGGCTGATGAATCATTTCTTATGTCAAAAAAAAGATTCATCATTAAATAAAAATATGGTTTTAATTTGTTAATTGATAAAATTTTAAATAATTGAAATAAGTCAACAACTTGTAACTTCAAAATTGTGTCAAATTCACTTATAGACTTAAATAAAAATTCATTTCCTTAAATTATTGCGATGAAAATCAACTAGTGCGATATATAATTTTCATTATCACTCATATGTACACGGATACATAACAATCATGTCACGATCACATAATATTTTCTACATTTTTTAATTATGAAGATCGATATTTCTACAGTGTTTTTGTTTTCTGCTCATACTTTCTTCATTCAATAAGATATGTCAAAAATAGGAAGATCTTTTCTTTAATCGATATGGGTTTTGTTCAAAACTATCTGTAATAGCAGAACTATATTTCTTCATTTCAAAATTAGTTTATTCTTGACAAAAATCATTTGTAAGACTTTTATTTTGAGATGAAGAAATACTATATGAATAACATCTAGAAAATACTGTATACTGTATAGTGTCCCATTCATATATTTTTTATAAAATTCAATTATTTGCAACTAAATATTATTACAAAACTAGGTTTTACTCTTTGGAATTTTAAAACGACTTGAATGGATACTTTTGCTTTTTTTAATTACACGGAAAAAATTATTTTTGCATACAAAAATGTAGGAATGTGGATGATAGAATATTTTTTTGATCCAAAGTAACTAACTGTTCTTCTCTTTATTAATAAAAATTCAGCTTTATCGTTCAAGTAAATTTTCTTGGATGAAAATAATGTTGTATCTTCCACATTTATACCATTATTTTTTTTATTCGATCATAATTTTTTTCCGTAAACTAAGCGTATTTTCATTTTGTCTCGAAAATGAAAATAAACTTGACATTTTTTATGCTCCATGCCAACTGTCAAGTCCTAATAACAATTTTGACTAATTTTTGTAAAAAAATATGTAGCTACTGAAATTCAAATACAATCAAAAATTATCGAAATTAAAGTTTGTCAATATGAATTGTAGTCAAGTTTGACATATTTAAATAGCGTCAAGTCTTTCACTAGTTTTCATTGAAATAGTACTAGCTAATATTCAAATGAACTCAATTATTTAGTGAAATACTTTTTCTTATTTCCAGAAAATCCATAAATTACGTAACAAATTTTTGGCCACCTTTTCACCCCTTCCAACGAAGTTATTTAAAGCCCCTACCCCCCACCACCTACGTTACTTAATTTTTCTAAATATTTCCTGCAATATCTTAACAATTCCAATTAGTTCATAACTACCCAATAAACTTGAATCAATAAATCATTCGAAGTTATTAACATGAAAATTAAATTAAATAAAAAATAGTATGGAAAAAGCACCAAAAAAATACTTTTTACGAGAATCAAAACAAATAAAAAGCTATGTCATCCAGCAGAAAAATATCTGTAGAAACTTCATCCTTTACAATTTTTAAACCAAATTTTAGTAAGTACATTATGATTATTAAATTATTTAATATTTTATATGTTTCTAAAGTTTATTTTTTTAATTTTCTTTAAGGGTTTCAATTCAATAGTCGAATTTTCAACAAAAGAATTCATTTTTTAACCAAAAGAGATGAATTTTCAACTAATGATTTGAGTTTAAAGCCAAAAAGTCAGATAATTTGGAAAGCGTTTGACAGAATAGTAATAATTTTTAATCAATGCGGCAAATTTTCAACAAAAAATACTCAAATTCAATCAAAAAAGCTTGTTTTTTCAGCCTAATGCTCGAATTTTTAACAAAAAAGTTAGGTTTTCGATCAAAGTAAATCGCTTTAAAAAAAAGTTGATTTTTTAACCAAATCGTTGAATTTAACCAATTAGTGGAATTTTCAAAATAAAAAGGATAAATTTTTAACCAGGCGGTCGGATTTTCCTCGAGAATAAGAAAAACAATAAAAAAAAAAACAAGGTTTTCAAGAAAACAAAATGAGATTAAACATTATGAGCATGCTTTTTTACGAATTTATCTAAGAATCAATTAAGCTGTCTTAACTTTTTTTCCTATTTCGCTTTGTTTTCGAAAAAACTGGGTATTTCTAGTGTTTTAAATTAAAGATTGATCGCTTTAAACCTTTGGATTAAAAAAAAAAGAATTTCTAATATAAAGAGACGATCACAAAACATAAATTAAAAACTGTTGTATTTTTAGATAAATAATTGATTTTAAAACCAAAGAACAGGAATTTTTTAGAAGACAGCTGAATTTTTAAGCCGAATAGACAAATATGCAACAAAACAGTTCAATTTCAAACTCAAAGAGATAACTTTTTGACAAAGCATTTTAATCCTCAACAAAAGAATTAAATTTCCAACAAGATAGTTGAATTTAACAAATTAGATGAATAAAAGATAAACTTCCGACCGTATGGTCAAATTTTTAAATAAAAAGGCTTAAATTTAACCAGAAACAGTTGCATTTTGAACAAAAAAGTTGAATTTCCACAAAGAAAGAAGAATTTCCAAGCAAGAAAGGTTACTTATTTTACAAAAAAAAAAATTTAAATGATGTTTCTTTAGTTGAAGATTCAGGTGATATTTCTTTCTGATAAATTTTTAATCCAGAAGGACGCTTTTAAAAAAATAGGTAATTTTTTAACGAAATAGTCGAATGTTTAAACCAAAAAGACGAAGTTTCCAGAAGGCAGTTGAATTGTCGACAAAAAAATTAGACTTAAACCATAAAACGTTGTATTTTCAGTAAAATGATTAATTTTAAAAGCAGTCTGACTTTCGACCAGAAATGATTACTTTTCAACAAAAGAGTTGAGTTTTGAATAAAAAAATTAAATTCTCACAAAATAGTAGAATTTTGAACCAAAAAGAAATAGGTTTCAACCAAAAATAGGTAGACTTTTTTTAATGGTTTCTTGTAATTCAGTTTGAATTTATTAAAAAAAATGAGAAAAAAAAGGAATTCTTTATAAAGCCAAACCCCCTTCCCCCACAAAATCTCTTACGTAATTTATGGATGGCCCCTTGAATTAGACATCTACTTTCGACCATTTATTTTGGTTACCAAAAAAAACAAGTCAAATTTTATAAATTCAGATTCAAAATGAAGATAGGAGTTTTTCACTGAACATGGAACTAGGGTGACCATCTGTCCATACTTTTTCGGGTTTGTCCGGTTTTCTCGAAGTGGGATTTTTCTTGTTTTATTTAAAAAAAATGGAATCTGATTGATACATAATGGTTTTCTTTAAATTTGATACGAAATTCAAACCAAAAAAGCGTTAAGAAATTGAGGATTGTTTTAGAATCTTTCTTTTCTGACACTATTTTCCAAAATGGATTACATTTTTTTTACTCCTATTATTTATCATCGCGTTCTAACAAAGTAGAAAGAACTCTTCATCTTTTCGGTTTTCCTACAATCCGAAAATCAGCTATGGTCACCCTACATCAGTAATGCATTCGAGACGATTTCGAGATTTTCTTGGAATGTGTTCGGATGAAATCAAAACGTCATTTCGATCTAGAATCTCAAATAAAAAATTTAGATATTCACGGCTCGAGATTCCGAATTTTTGTAGAGATTCTCGATCTCCATTAATAGTTTATTTCACTTAAACTTGTGACAAGAAAATCTCGAATTTTCTCGAAATCGTCCCGAATGCAAAACTAAATGGAATGTTAGATTTTTGTTTGAAATCTCATTCTATTTTTTCTCCTCTGGTTCTTTCTCAATAGTGACATTGTGTTTATCATCTTGAATTTTGTCTTCAAAGACATCAGGAGGATTCGTGATAGCATTCTCTTCGTTTTTGGAATAACCTGTCTTATCCTGGATTTTCTTTTCCTCCGGTTCGGAAATCTTCTCGATCTTGTCAAGGTTCTTTACGTTGTTGAGGGCCTCAATGTCCTTGGAAGTAGACTTTGCGCTTTCGATTTTCATTTGATCTTCAGCAGAGTAAGAGTAAGCCTTGTTGTCGTAGCCCGAGGCGATCTTTTCTTTGTCTTGATTCTGTTTCTGTTTCTTCTCTTTCAAGCCGATTTCCACCGATCCATTCTCGAGATCGCTCTTCGTCTTCTTCGGTTCTTTCTTGACGATGTCGTTGCCCTCGACTTGAGGACGCTTCTTCAGATAAAAGACGTTGAACATACAGTACATCAATCCTGTCAGTAGTGAAGCTGCCGCGAATATCTGATATGTCGAACGTGTACCCACTGCCTTCATCAGAAAACCTCCGATAAGACTTCCGCAACTTTTTCCTGAAATCACCAAATTTGGGTCATCATCTTATTGGGTCATGTTTGCAGTTTTTTTTTTACTTACTTTATAAATTTATTTACTGAACTAAATTCACTTTTATTTACAACTTTGACAAATTTGACAAACATTCATTAAGCAAAAAACAAGATTTTACAGGACTAGGGTTAGCCACTAGAAAATTTAATGTACACCAGAATTCCAAATAATTCGAAACAATTTTAAAAGTAAAGAAAGAATTCCAAACAATACAAAGTAGTACAAAATAATTCGTAAGAATTCAAAAGATTTCAAAAGAATTCAAACTAGCCTAACCTAACAAAATGCTCACATCTTGCACATCCCGGTATTTTGGATATAAAATAAAATAAGATTCGGTACATCAGAATTCAGAAAAAAAGAGCTTTGGCGGCCCATGCGGTAAACTCCAGAGGAAAAGATGTTCTATGTACTTGAAACCGTTGATTTGGTGGTTCGGAACCCACCTTAAACTGTAGATCAACCTCCTACCACCAAGAAAAATGTAAACCATTAGGGGAAAAAGAAACTTCCATTCCAGAACTCATACAAATTTGAAAGAATTCAAATGATTTTAGAAGAATTTAAAAGAATGAAAAAAACATCGAAGGGATTTAAACGAGCTAAACATAAAAAAAATTTCACATAAAATAGGTTGCACATCCCCTTATTTTAAGCTTATAATAACAAAATTCGGTAGACCACAATGCAAAAGAATTCTAAAGAATTCAAAAAAAATTTTTAAACTTCAAAAGAATTTTAACGCGCCTAGCCTAGACAAACTTTGACATAAAATACTTTGTACATATCAGTTTTCAGGACTAAAATTAAACAACTTAGTACACCAGAATTTAAAATATTTCCAAATTTTTAAAAAAATTTTAAGCAATGTGAAAGACTAAAACAAAGTTTAAAAGAATTTAGAAGAAAACGAATAATTGACAAAATTTCAAACAATTTAAAAAATCTCAAATGAAATTAAAAAAACTTCAGAGAATTAAATTCGTCTGTTCTAAAGAAATGTTTAAATAAAAGGGCTTGCACATCCCGATATCTTAAATTTAAAATGAAAAAATCGATAGAATTCAAAAGAATTCTAATTTTTTTAATTTAAAAGAATATAAATCATTCAAAATAATCTATATGAATTCAAAAGAATTAAAAAGAATTAAAATACATCTAGCTTTAACTAATTTTAATCTAAAAGGGCTTGCACATCGCGCTATTTGTAGCCTAAAATAGAAAACTTCCCACACTAAAATTAAAAAAAAAAAATATATATTTTAAAAATTTCAAAAGAATGCAGAAGATATTTAAAAAAAATTTAATTCAAAAGGCCTTCAAATGAATTAAAAATACTTTAAGAAAAAATTTTAAACATTAGAGCTTTCACATACTAGTATCTTGAACCTAAATGCAAAAGATTTCTAAATAATGAAATGGAATTCAAAAAACTTCAGAAGAATTAAAAAATTTTTAAACGTGCCTAGCCTGAACTAAGAATTTTAAATATTAAAGAATCCAAAAGAATTCAAGAGAATTCAAAGGGAAAGAAAGAAATACTAAACAATTTGAAGGAATTCAAAACACTTCAAGAGAACTGACAACAATGTAAACAAGTTTAAAAGAATTCAAAAGACTTCAATGAAATTTAAGAGAATTCAAAACATATCAATAGACTTTAGAATAATATAAAAGATTCACAACGTATCTACTTAACAAATTCTCACAGAAAGGGCTTGCACATCCCTGTATTTCAAGCTTAAAATGATAAAATACGGTAAACCAGAATTTCAGAGAATTACAACATTTCAAAAGAATTTTAAAGAATTTAAAAAAATTCAAAAGCATTTAAAAGAATTCAAGAGACTTCATAAAAATTGAAGACTTTAAAAGAGTTATAAAGAATTCAAAATAAATTAAAATACTTCAAATTTGTTTGGGCTCTTTTTGAAATAACTCGGTTTTTTATTTTTTCCTAAAATTTTGTATCATTGTTCTATAAGAACCCGTGGAAAGTGATGCTTTATTGGCTGAAACTTTCATTTTTCATTTTACAATAAAATCTAAGTTATCAATATCCTACGATAACCTGTCACATTTGAAAATTCTGTGAATAGGTGCAAAACCTTATTTTGGAGCATTAAACACGTAAGATAGTGAAAAAAGAAATTAAATTGTGTAAAATTATATGCAATTAAAACAAATTAAACGTTTTATCTACAATAGTTTATGAAACATAACCTTAAGAAATCAATTTTTATTTTTGTTTTTAATATTTCCATTTAGATTTTTTGTGCAGTGTCTATTTTCTAATAGGACATTATTTTTCAAGTTTACTTACTAAAAAACAATCAAATTTGTCCGACCTAATTCAAACTTGCTGCGATATTGCATAGTTATTTGTGGGAAACAAATTTTGTAAGTAGGATAAATGTTGATCGAGGGGACGAGGGTAATATATTTTTTTTTTACTTTTTTCGATATCGTCTATTTCGTAGATTTTTAATTCTTTTAATGACCATAAGCATTTTTGGAAAAATAAATGTTTGGCCTTCAAAAATATAAGTCGACAAAAAATTGGACTTGTTTGGGAAAAAAACACATTTTGTCATTTCTTTATCTCAAACTAAGGCTTAGGTTTCCCTCTTGAAGATCTTCGAGGTTAAACATTTTATTTTATTAATTTTTATTTCTTATTTATGAAAATAAGCGATGAATGGTTTTTGAAAATATGCCATCTGTTTTGGTGATTTAAAACACTTTATACCAATAACAAATTTTTTCTCTGGTACACTAACGATAGGATTTTTCATGCCCTTTTTTTAATTTATTTTTATTTTCTGACATTTTGTTAGGGCTGAACAGACAGTTTCATTTCTTTTTTGTTGAAAAACCTTGAAATTAAAAAGTAGAATTTTAATTTTATCTTAACGGCTTTTAATGTCAAGAATCTAAAAGAAAGAAACCCAAGCTTTCTTTATGGCCCAACATTTTCTTTAAGAGTGCCCTTCTATTAGGAAAACTAAAATTTATTTCTAACGTTTATTTTTTAAGGTAACATATTAATTTTTTTAAATATGATTTCGTTCAAAAAAAGGACATTTCTACCATCAAACCTCTGGTAGAAAATGTTTTCTTTAATAATATTAAAATAGTCCAAAACCGCCAAACCTGAAGGTAAATTCTCGAAAACCACTCAAAGCTCATTTTTATAAATAAAACAATCCCACTTTTTAAGCTCAACGTTGTCAAGGGACAACCTGAGCTTTCTGATCAGGTAATAAAATGTACAAAATGTGCCTTTGTTTACAAGACCGTGACTACGGGTACTAAAATTTTGTAACAAATAGCCTGATTTTTTTATGCGCGTAGACACTTCCTTTTTCAAAAAAGATAAATTTATTTTTGATCTTCATTTTTCAAGCTATAATATTTATTTTTTCAAAAAATAGTTACGATCAATGGAAAGCGCGTGATGAATCATGTCAAAAATTTACTGGACAACCATTTTTTTTATCGCCATTAGAATAGTTAAAAATCGTTGCAATAGACGATATTCACGATTTCATCCAATTTTCGCCTTTTGTTTTTTAAATTTGCAAATAAATATACACGCTCGATTTTCTATTATGACTATTTTAGACTCTTAATGCTCAATTTTTGCACCTATTTCCAGCATTTTCAAAGACGTCAAAATTGCGTACGATGTTGAAAACTTGAATCTTATTTTAAAATTAAAAATAAAAAGGAATACAATTGAAAAGAAACAAAAATAAAATTGTTTAAAAAATAAAAAATGAAATAAATATGTATTATTGAAAAACATGAAATTCTTAGCATAATTCGCGAAAACATAAGAAAGTAACTAGGATGTGTAAGCCCTTTCAGGCAAAAATAGGTTTATGCTAGGCGTGCAAAAAATTTGAAAAGATTTTAAAAGAATTTCAATAAATTCAAAAGAATTGATTCGACTTTAGAGGCAGCTGTTCACTTAAATTCTTCAGTAGTTATAACTACTCAAGTCCATATAAATATTGCTGAAACAATGCTATCCACTCTCGATCTTGGAAAATATGCATGAATTCAATCTCAACATTTATATTTTTTAACTAGTAGTTATAAAACCATTATTACTACAATATCACTATACAATGTCACTAAAATGTGACTGAAAAAATATTGCCTGTAGGAGATTAGTCAGAAGATATCTAGTCATCATACCAAGAATAATCTAAACTATTTTGTTTTCTACATAAAGATGAGCCACTTCGATTATGAAATCAGATAAACTTTTAAAATATAGAATAATTAAGATAGTGAGAAAAATATGTTAATTTTTTTATGACTAAATTCCTATTTTCCTTACCAACTCCATAGTAAATTCCACCGAGCAAGCCCTGAACAGAGCTATCAGTGGCTGTTGTTGATAATTTGGCGGCATACGTTACAGCTGCTGTAAAAGCGAGTCCAGACGTCACAGATTCGAGAGCTTCAAAAATGAGGCACAGCCAGGGGTTGTAAATTAACGAGTATCCTGAAGTGATCAATAATTTGGCATTATAGTTTTTAAATGTTTTTATAATCGAAGCTAATTGAATTTTTTATAGATTTAATTTTTAGAACAAAATGTAAATATAGACACTTACCTACTAGCCTAATTGCGTAAAAAATAAATCCAATGAAGAGCACATTCGCGTGACCAAGTTTCGCAATTATTGGCCCTGATAAAACCAATAAAGGAAGACCAGCAAGTCCACTGACTGTTATCGTGACACCCATGAGCGACTGTGATGCTCCCAAATCTTGCAGGAACCAAAAGAGGAAAGACTCAATGTATCCCCAGGCAGTTCCTAAAATAAAAAATAATTATAATTCTATACAAATTAATACATAAGTCGCTTAGGATTTATTATTAAAATCCAATTATTAAAAAGCGCATGGCGCAGTTTATTTATTAATTCTTGAATCATGTCGAAATTAGTTTAAACAATTTGAAACTATTGTTATCGAGAAACCCATGTTCGTGATTACATGAATTTTTTTTTGCAATTTAAAAAACCACTTTGTCCAAAGAACATGAGACCTATGCCACGGTAGAAATATTGTTTCTATCTAATTTTTTCTCTGTAAGGAATTGAGAATGACCCCCAACGCAAATTTATCAAAAATAGCCCCTATCATAAAAAACTATCTTACAGAATAAATACGAAATAAACGTAAAAGTGAGTACATCAGAATTGAAGACTTATTTTAGGCTCTTGAACGCCCCCAAATCAATTTTCCAAAACCAACCCTTAACATAAAAAACTACTTCTTAGTAAAAAGGGCTAATAAAGTGCACTGAATATGCACTAATCATTAAAATGAGTACATCCGAATTTAAGGCACATTTTAGGCTCTCCCTCGTTTTAAAAATAAAATTTCCAAAACCATCCTAAACATTAAAAAAATACGCTTCACACGAAAGTGAAGATAAAGTGCACTAAATATGCTCTAGTCATAAAAGTAGTTAAATCAGAATTGAAGGCATATTTCAGACTCTCCTGTGTCACCAAAAACAATTTGTCAAAACCACCCCTTAACACTGGAAAACTACCCCTTTACCAAAAGTGCTGATAACGTGCAAGAAAAAGTATTTTATCAGATTGTAATATTTTATATCCCACAGAAAACATCAAACCCTTTCCCAAAAACCACCTGCAAAACTCGAAAACCACCCTGTAAAGGAATATGACATTAAACTAAGAATAAAGTACATCAGCAGTGTTTGATTTTCTCGGACCGTGGCTAAACATTGTATGCCCTATTCCGGAATTAAGGGCTCAATTAGGACTCATTTAATATCCAAAATCCAAAATTTGGACTCTGTATTTTTCAAAAAAATGCATGGCACATCTATCTTTACATAAAGCTAGCAGTACCATGGTAGAAATATTAGTGATATCACATTTTTTCTTCCACAGAAAATGAGAGCTCATTTAAGGCTCTTGTATGACCCTCAGCGCAATTTTTCAAAAACAACCCCAATCATTAAAAAACTATCCTAAAGATAAATACGCACTAATCTTAAAAGTAAATACATCAGAATTGAAGGCCCATTTTAGGCTCTCAAACGCCTCCAAAATCAATTTTCTAAAACCATCTTTTAATATTAAAAACTACCCTTTACCCAAAAGTGCTGATAATCTTCAAGAAAAAGTATTTTACCAGTTTGTAATATTCTCTAGCCATCAGAAAACAGCAAACTCTTTTCCAAAAACGACCCCTCATACTTGAAAATTACCCTGTAAAGGAATGCGCCATTAAACTGAGGATATAGTAGATCAGCAGTGTTTGATTTTCTCGGACCGTGCCTAAACATTGTGTGACCTATGCCATAATTGATGGCTCTTAAACGCCCCCAAAATCAATTTTCCATAACCATCTCATAAAATTGGAAAACTACTCCTCACACAAAATTACTAATCAAGTGCAAGATAAAGTATTGAATCAGTTTGGAATATTGTCTAGCTTATCTAAAACATCAAACATTTTTTCCAAAAACCACCGTTAACACTCAAAAACAGTGATTTAGGGATACAGCTTCCGCTTTCAAAAATAAAAAATAATAGTTTTAAATATACGTTACTTTCGCTGATTTGATTTTTTAGCATTTTTCTGTTCAAACTCAAAAATTTTATCCGTTTAGATATGGATAGTACTAGGCAGTCTGGTAAGTCCCTGAAAAATGAAACACGGAGACGTTTTTTTGGCCAAAGTCGGTTTTATTTTTCAACATACTCTCCTTTTAGGTCGATACAGCGAGTCCAACGATTTTCTAACTTTTTGATACCGTCCGAAAAGTACTCGATCGGAAGGTCTCCGAAATACGTCTTAGTTTCAGCTATGAGCTCCTCATTTGAGTAACAACGCTTACCGGTGAGCCATCTCTTCAGGTTAGGGCACAAGTAATAGTCGCTGGGGGCCAGGTCTGGTGAATACGGTGGCTGAGGAACCAATTCGAAGCCGA
>NC_046658.1:125361373-125370512 GCF_010883055.1 Belonocnema kinseyi
CGTCATTTGAAGGATCAAGCTCGACGAAAATGGTTCACATTAGTGAATACTAATGCCATCTCTTAGAATTTTCAGGTACTTATCAGACTGCCTAGTATATTTACTATACTCATATTTTGAACCCCATTTTTTGTATTTAAATACATTCTGATCTTATTTAAGTGATAATTATTTGAAATGAAAGTGCACAAGGTGAAAATTCAAATTTTTATCGACCGACCGATAAACATATAATCAGAGAGCGGACGAGAGTAATCTGAAGTTGCGCACGGAGCCGTAGACTCGGCTCTCTCGTTTCGGAGAACTGTCGCCTAGGGGGAAGTGGTGGAAGAGCCGCGCGAACATTTGAATGTCTGTGGCTATGATGGCAGACAGCAATGAGTAGAATAAAAATAAAATAGAGCGACAAATGATACGTTGTCATCAATGCAAATACAGGGTGGCCGCTGGTCCTGGAAATCGGGAAATGACAATGAATTTATTTTTTGACCGGGAATTTTACAAATTTTTAAAAAGCAAAACTGTTCAGCTTTGATTTCAACCGTTTTTTAAATAATTAATTAAATTGTTTTATTTTTCAATTATGATATCATTCAGTTTAAAATTGTACTTTATGTATTAAAAAGTAAATAATAATTGATTTAACAAAAGGATTCGGAATCAGTTCATAATTTTAGAATTTCCAGATAAAAACTTTAAAAATTAAACTGTTTAAATTTGAAAGTCTTATTAGTTAGACAAATGTAAACACCCGATTGAAATTTTATAAACTATTTTTAATTTTAAAATATCTTTAAAATAATATATTCGTAATTAAAGGCTTTAATTAAATTTCGAATATTGTCTCAGTTAAAAATATTACATTTTTAAACCATTCAATTTGCAATTTTTTAATGAAAAAAAAAATTATCTAATATTTAGAAATATCTGACTGTTCATTTAAAATCCGTAATTTCAAATGAAGTACACAAAACTAAACAAAAAACTAAACTTTGAATGTTACAATTTTAATTACACTATTAACAGAAATTTAATTTGTTAATCAATTTATGGAATTATTATAACCATTTAACACCTACTGTCCTTAGAAAAAATGCAAGTAAGTTCAAAAATTTTTTAGAAGTTTCGAAAAGATTCAAAATTAATTAAATATCTGAAATGATTTAAAACAATTTCGAAGATTTTTAAGAATTGTGAAGGGCTTCAAAAGAATAATACATATTTCCTTAAAATTCTTAGGAAAATTAAAAGTGATTTTTCATTTGAAAAAATTAAATTAAGAGAATCTTTAAAAGGATTTAGAAAGATTTACGAAACTATGAAAAATAAATCTGCAAGATTTTAAGCATTTTTTTTTTAATTTGGCATAATTTTTTGAAAACATTTAGGAAAAATGCGAATCATTTTAAAAGATATTTAGAATTTCTTAAATGTTTTAACCTTCAATAAATTGAATTTCAACAATGGCTGATACAACATTGTTACCTGACATTTAATTTGAAATGTTTTTTTCGGTACGGTTTTATTTTATTTCAGGGTTGCCGTTTTAATTAATTAATTTATTTATTGACCAGGAATTTTATACATTTTTTCAAACCCAAAAATGTAATCCACGTTATCATTTTTATTGCTCCAAATTAAAGAATCAATCAATGAATTAAAAAAATTTATACTATTTAAGGTAATTTTATGCTAGAAACATTAAAAATTGAACAATTAAATTTTTTTATTAACTGAACACTTCTTAAATTAAAAGTTAATTTATTTTTATTGCAAATACTTTGAAAATCCTTAAAACACTTAAGAATTTTATTTCAAAACCTTAAAAAATTTGAATGTTGTTTCACGTTTTTCAAATTTTAAATTATTTTTGAAACTTTTAAAGAAATTATGCAAAAAAAAATGGCTTAAAACTTTTCACATTCATTTTTCATAGTTTCCCAAATCTTTATAAATCTTTTTAAACATTCTTTTAAATTAATATTTCAAAATAAAAAATCATTTTTAATTTTCCTACGAAACTTAAGGCAATGTGTTTTATTGTTTTAATGTCTTTCACAATTCTTAAAAATCTTTGAAATTATTACTATTATTATTATTATTATTATTATTATTATTATTATTATTATTATTTTTATTATTGAAATATTGTCACAGGCTTATACTGCCCAATATTTCGAAGGCATTTTTGGTTAGAGATGGATTTTTATTTGGTTATTTTGCACGGGGCTGTCCTGGTATATATCATCAGTCACGGACGCATTTTTATAATGAAATCAAGTGGTCTGATGAGAGCAGTCTGCCCAGACATATTGGACAAAGCCTGGTTTTTACCCCATCATTGACGGACTGGGTTGCAGTCAAGTACACGATGGGGGGACCTACAGCTTAAGGTGGGTTCCGAACCACCAGAACCTTAGTAAAGGTACATTGAAAAATTTCTAGAGGTACCGGCTCAGGGATCGAACCCCGGACCAGTACAGTTCAATTTAAAAATTATTAATTAATTCATATTCAAATTTGAATTTGAATAAATCTCCTTAAGTAAAGAAAGAAAAAAGGCTTGAATGAGTAAAATTCCTAAATGAGCCTTCAATTCCTGTGAATGAAGAATTTGATGTAACCAATATTTCTACCAGGGTACTGGTAGCTTTACGTTCACATGAAGCCGGCAGCAAAAATGTAGATTTAAACAAATTTTCTACTAAATCTTCAAGAAAAAAAATGAATTTGAACTAAAATTTTGAATTTTGTTTAAAAAAATTGAATTTGTGACAAATTGGTTGATATTCTAAGCATAAAGATCAACTCATTTATCTAAAAAGACAAATGTCTGACAAAATGTAAAATTTTTAACCTGAAAGATAAATTTTCTACCCAAAGAAAAAAATATATTTTCAATGAAAATGATAAATCTTTACCACAAAAATCGAATTTTTAACCCAACAATTAAATTTCTAACCATAAAGATGAATTTCCAAGGAAGAAGATTTTTTTTTGTCTAAAAGACAAATTTTCAACGAAATAAATAAATTTTCAGTCACAGAAAGAAATTTTTAACGAAAATGAATAATTTTCACGCAAAAAAATGAATATTCAAAAACGAACATTCATTTTCTACAAAAAAAAATAACTTTTGACAAAATACATTCATTTTCAATCAAATGGTTAACCTTGTATCTAAAAAAGATCACTTTTAAAACAAAAACCGAATAGACTAAGGAAATTATATTTCTACCAAAAAAAGACGAATTTTCAAGCAAGCAGATTAAGTTTCAACCATAGACATTAATTTTCTACAAAATACGCGAATTTTTAACTAAATATTTGAATTTTCAACTAAAAAAAATTTGTTTTCAACCAAAAATGAAACATGTTAATTTTTAGTTACGGAAATTATTTTCAAACATCAAAGAATTTCCAACAAAATAGTTCAGTTTTTAACAAACAAAAAATCATTTTTATCCAAAATTAAATTTTCCAGCAAATAGTTGAATTTTCAAACAAAGAAATACATTTTTAATCAAGAATATTAATGTTTCACCAAAAAAACCCATTTTTTACTAAATACGTATATTAATTTTAATCAAAATAGTTTAAATTGCACAATGTAAATTTTTTATGAAAATGATATACCTTTCACCCAAGAAAATTAATTTCCAATTACAAACCCTTATCTTTGATCAAAAAAATTAACCTTGAAACCAAATAATTGAACTTTCAACTATGAAAGATCACTTTTCAACCAAATTTCAAATCATTAAATTAACATTTAAAAAATTACTTTTCAATCAAACCAAGAACGAGATTAATTTTCTACCAAAAAACAATAAAAATAACAAAATTGAAGAATAGTAAAAATATATATGTCGGATTCCAATCATGTACAAAACTACGAATTATTATTATTATTATTATTATTATTATTATTATTCTAAAAAAGACGTATTTTAATCACAATACCTGAATATTCAACGAACAAAACTAACTTTTAAACAGCAAATGGAAATGGTTTTTGTCTCAATATTTATATTTTCATATATTTCATAAAGTTGTGAAATGTTTATATATTATGTTATCTTCTTTCTCATTTTATTCTTAAAAATTGTAAATTTATTGTAAAATTTGGTTTAAAAATCGCGCGCTTTTCATCACTTCTGGTTCCGGTTTAACCGTAGCTAATCAGGACAGTGAGAATTGTAGCAGAACTCTACCTACAGGATCTCAAGTACTGCTGGCGTTGCGTTAAGCTGACAGTACCATCCCAGTGGGCACAAAATTTGGCGACATCTTTACGACATCATTGCGACATCTTCCCGACATGTTTACGACATCCTATGTCCATGTCGTTTCGGTGTCTTTGCGATATCGTAAGACATCGTCAGATCATACGACTTATTTACGATATCGTAAAAACACATTAACGGCATGGACATAGAATATCCTAAAGTCGTCGTAAAGATGTCGTAACGATGTTGCGACTGGGATGCATTTTTTCGAAAAATTGTATAGCGAAATGTATATTTTCGAAAAATTGTAAAGTGCTCATCACTTTAATATCAAAAATGTATTGTGTAACTTTTGATAAATTTCTAAAAAAATCTTTGTAAGAATATAAAAATGTTTAAAGGGGACGAAAATATTTCTTAAAATCCCTGGGAAAATTGAATCCTTATGTTTTATTTGAATAAAATAAATCTTAATAGAAAATTGACAAAGATTTCAAAACGTTTGCAATTATGTTTAACAGAAAATTGACATAGGTTTCAAAACATCTTACATTATTTCCTAAAATTTCAAGAAAGATTTAGGACGATTTTAAAGCCAAATTTTTCAGTTGGTGTAATTAGAAAGTTTTATAAAAAATTCCGGGTAATATTAAGAGAAATTTATAACTTTTTCGAAAAAATTAATTAAACAATTGAAAACATTTAAAAGAACTTAGAAAAAACGTACGTTTTTGAATATTTAGAAATACAAATTTTGACGCTTTTTAAAGACCTTAAAAGGTCTTAAAATTCCTGGAAAAATTTAAGCTAGCTTTTATTTTAAAAACTAAATTTTAAGCGAAAATTTAAAAAGACTTTAAAACATTTCACACAAATCCCAAAATTATCAAAACAGAATCTAGAAGATTAAAAGGCATGTTTTTTATTTTTTAGAATTTTAAGAAATTTTTCGGAAAAATTAAAATAATTTTAAAAGATATTCAGCAGGTTTAAAAGTTTTGGAAGTAATTAAAAAATAACTCGAAATTTGAAAAGATTTACAAAAATTAAAAAACAGAATGTAAATTTTTGAACATTCCAATGAAAATTTCGAAGCTTTTCAAGAAGTTTGAAAGACTTCAAGAAAATCTCAAGAAAAAACTTTTCTTGAGATTCCTGAGAAAAATTGTAATGTCTTTACAATTCACTTTATTTTTGTTAAAACGTGTTAGTGTAAAGACGTTTTTTATTTCTCAAAATTCTTATTTCTGATCCACAGAATTAAATATCTTTTTCAAAAGTTTTAAAATCATGAATGCGTGCGCGTAGCTCGCATTTGCTATTTGCTTAATTTTTAAAAAGCGCATGGCGCCATTTTCAATTAATTCTCGAAACTATCTCGAAACAACGCGAAATAATTTGAAACTATTGTTTTCGAGAAACTCGCCTTTATGATTGGATGAACCTGCCAGTTCTTCGTCCCGTTTAAAATAAAAATGCTGAAAACTTTAGGATTACGAGAAATTTAAGGTTATTTAAATAATATTTTACATAATAATAATAATTAACGGAAGACAGGTGCCTAAGACTTTGATATACAAAATATAGAGTGTAGATTTTTGAAGATTCAAAAAAAAAATTTCCAGCGAATGAATAAAATTTCTTCAAATTCCTGGGAAAATTTAAACTAATTTTTTATTTTTAAAATATATTCAAAGAGAACATTTACAACGAACTCAAAACGTTTGAAATTATTTCCTGTAAGTTCGAAACAGAATGTAAAGGATTTCAAAGTCAAATTGTTCAATTGAAAAAGATTCAAAATATATTAAAAAGATAAAAACATTTTTAGGAAGTTATCAAAATCGTACATTTTTAAATATTTTTAAATAACAATTTGGAAGTAACATTTAGATGTTTAAAAAAGAGTCAAAATTAATTTTAAAGTTGAAAACATCTAAAAAAAAGTCAGAAAAACGTACATTTTTGAATATTTAAAAATACAAATTTTGATGCTTCTTAAAGATTTTGAAGGGATGTTCAAAGAGTTTTCAAAATTTTAGGAATAATTCGAGTCAATTTAAAAGATATTATTTTTTATAACTTCTAAAAGTCCTAATATCTTTTAAATTGACTCGAATATCCCTAAAATTTTGCAAAAACCTGCGAAATAAAAAGAAATTATACTTTTTCGACAAATATTAAATATTTAAAAATATTTTTGAACTTTCTCAAAAATCTTACAAAAATGATATTTCTATAACCATGAAAACAAATGAAGAGATTAGCCTTAACAAGAAATATTTATTCTTGAATTTTATTTTATTTTCAGAACCATTTATCCCCTTAAATCATAGTTTGGGTGACACATTTTTTTTCTTTCTCGACAGAAAAACTTTGTTTCCTAAAAATTAAACTATCCGGTTGAAACTTCGTCTTTATTGTTTAAAAGTATATCTGTTTTCATTGAAAATTCCACTATTTTGTTGAAAAATCGATTTTAATTTAAAAACGTTTTTGGGTAAAAAAATTGATCTTCTTGGAAAAAATGCATCTACTGCGTTAGGAATGTATAATTTTGTGCTAAAAAATTTGACTTTTCTTCAGAAAATTCGTCTTTTCTTAAAAAACTGTAACCATTTTTTGTTGAAAATGGAACTGGTAAAAACTATTTTTATTATTTGAAGATTCAGATATTTTGCTAAAATTTTTTCATTTATTAAGAAGTACATAATAGCACCATGTTAGATTAATATCACGAAAACATTCTTGTCTGGAAATCCTGTGTGATTGGATTAAGTTTTCATTTTATTTCATAAAATGATTTTATAAAATGAAAATTAAGTATTGCGTATTCCACAAAGCATATAAAAGTTCCTATTTTTAAAAATGCTTATAACTTTTTAACGTTTGTTTCGCTATGAAAAGTATGTTTTTATAAACTCGATTCAAATTAAAAACTAATATTTTAAAAATTTAAATTAATCTATAAATTTTATTCACTGCAATATGTTAAGGATTGAATAGTTGAGCATGTTAACAATGAAATATTCTCAATTTTTAGATTTTCTTAAATTGGAAAGTTTCAGCTCAAAAATTGTTGATAATAATTTTCAGAGGCCAAAAATATTTTTAACTTACAATTAAGCAGATACCTCAAAACAATTTTCTTCTCTGCCGATTAAATTTAAAAATAAGGAAATAATTTAAAAAGTTTTCATAAAAAATTTAGAACTCATTTTATGTATATTTTTCTCAAATGTAATTTTTATTTAATAAATGAAGCGTGGAAAGGTAAAAGAAAACAACTGTCAATTTTCCAACAACTTTAGGTTATGTTGGTGCGCTTTACCTAAAATTGGTATTTTTACACAAAAAATTATCATAAAATTTGATAATAAAATTTACAAGCTTGAAGAACCTTTGATTCTGTTAGCTTTTTTCTTCGGAAATTGGCACTTTCAATAAAAAAAATTATATTTCAAAGAAGGTTCACAATATTTTAATAATTTCAGGTTATGTTAACATTGTTCGTCGGAAGTCACTGATCTCAAACAAAAATAATTATGTTTAAAAGAAGGTTTATAATCTTGAACTATTTTTATTCTGTTGGTATTTTTCTTCTAAAATTTCTATTGCTAATAAAGCATAATTACATTTTAAACAGTATTACAAATATTTGAACAGTAATAGGTTATGTTTATATTTTTTGCCGGAAATTGGTATTGTTAACTAAAAATTCAACGTTTTGATTTCTATAAAATATTGAACAAAAATATTATATATTCAATTCTCTTCAATTTTCGTCAATAATTGAAACATTTTTCTTTGCTTTTAAATTATTTAAAATAATAGATGCTATGGACTACATTTTTAGAAATAATCCTGAACTTTTGTTTTCTATTTAATCCAAATTTAGTACAAGAATCTTTAGAAATTGTTTTTATTTTTGTAACAGTAAAGTAATTCACTTTAGATTGTAAGTTGACAAAAAAGATATATAGTATGTGTAATCTTTTGACTGACAGAAATTGACATTAATGTCAATGCTGCAATTTATCGATTGTACAATATACATGCAACTGCAGTGTTCAACACGGTCCGGAAGTATTGCATAAGCTCTTCTAATTGCAGACATTGCTCGACCGAAACGATCTTTTGTTACATACAATGTTAAGTTATCCAAACTCTGTTTTATTTTTAATATTTATATTTTATATTTGGCAGCATGTTTTTTTTATATAAGACACTTCTTCTTTAAACTTATATAACTTTTGACCATATTTTTGCAAATTTTTAGTTTAATTTGGCCTTTTATACGGAAGACAGGAATCTTGTGCCAAATAAGTAACTTTCCCGAAGAGGAAAATTATTTCTTCATAAAATCAAATAGTCTCATCTTTTCCGCAAATACCGTATACGAAAAATATTATAAAATTATATTTTTTGGAAAAAAAGTATCTCACGCCTTCATAAATGGTTTAGACTTTAGATTGCACAAAAATGATAGGATGCCATTTTTATGTAAGCATAAACGGTAAAAAATATGAGAGTAAATAAAACAAGTGTGGTTAGCAAAAATTATCCTGCCCACAGATATTATTTACTGTACATAAAACAGACAGGATGTCTTTTATGTACAAGGTAAAATGTTTAAAAAATTGCAAAAAATATAAGTTTTTTGTTGTTGAGAGAATCGTCATTGTTTATGTAATTTTAAACCCTGAAAAAATTTCTATGGCATTTTGAAGAAAGACAATAAAAACTACCACGACCTGGATAAAAGTCTTAAATATCTTAATTTGTTTATCAGTCATAAAGGTTTGTAGACCAATTTTTTAATTGAAAAACTAAAATGAAAATTCAAATACTCATAAATTCGTCGACATTTTTTTCTCATATTTTATATTTTATATTTTATATTTTATATT
>NC_046658.1:125370612-125380399 GCF_010883055.1 Belonocnema kinseyi
GGTGATGGAATTTTTCTGAGGTCAGATTCGGATTCAGCGCAGCAAAAACCTTCGGGTATAGTAGGTCTGGTCTCTGGTTCTGAGAATTGTTGGCCTGTGTTAGTTATTGTTCAAGAATTTTAACTCAAAAGCGAAGAAATTGCTAACGTTTCAGTCGTGAAGCTAAACCAAAATCCTCTCAAAAGACAGGAAATGATTACCTATTTTTAACCAAAGAAATGAATTTTCAACTAAAATTATAAATTTTTAACCAAAAACAAAATCTTAACAAAATACTTCAATTTTTTATCAAGTATTTGAATTTTCAAAAAAAAAAAGATTTGCTATTTCAGCATAAAAAGATTTTAATTTTAAATAAAAAACTGTTAAAGTTAACTGAAAAGGGTAAATCTTGAACAAATTAGGTACATTTCAACTCAAGAGATGAATTTGTTACCAAAAATTTAATTGTTAATATTTAAACCAAAAAGTATTTTAATTTTTAATTAAAAACAGTTTAATTCATCCAAGAAATTAAAATTTTCAACATAAAAATTTAATCCTTAACCAAAAAAGATTAGTTTTCAACCAGTGGCAAAATAGTTTATCTTTTGAACTCTAAAATATGAATTTTTAACAAGAAGGCTCACTTTAGGCCAAAACAATTTTTTTTTAATTTCCGTTAAACAGATAAATGGATTTTTTCTAATCTAATTATTTATTATTATAATATTTATTATATTTAATTGTTTATTATATTATATTTTCTACTAAACAGATGATTTTTCAACTAAAATTATTAATCTTTATCCAAAAAATGAATTTTTAACAAAATACTTTTAATTTAACTAAGTATTTTAATGTAAAAAGAAAAAAATATGAATTCTAAACGAGAAATTTAATAATTGACAGTTCAAGCAGAAATAGATACATTTTCAGAAATAGAAATAAATGTTATATTAAAAATCTAAAGGTTTATATTTCAATCAAAGTTATTTTTATTCCCAATTAAAAACAGTTTAACTAATGCAAAAAAGACACATTTGCAACCACTTGGGTTTTGAGTCAATAAAGATGACATTTTTCGCAGCAGAGATAAAATTTTCTAAAAAAAATTTTAATTTGTTATCCCTAAAATTTGATTTTTCAACAAAGGAAAAATTCATCTTTAACCAAAAAGTTGAGAAAAATGTTCCATTAAACAAATTAATGAAATTTTCAATCAAAGAGATGAATTTTTAAATTAAATGATGAATCATCAACAAAAAAATGAATTTTAAAAGAAGTAATTCATCTTTTAACCAAGTAAGTAAATTTTTATCCAAATAAAATAATTGTTCACTAAAAAGGCAAATTCCTAAGCAAAATAGTGACAGTTTCTACCAGAGACATAAATTTTCAACTAAAATTTTGAATTTCAACCAAAAAATAAATTTTGAACAAAATATTTTAACTTTAAAGAAGTATTTGAATTTTCAAACAAAAAAATTAAACCATAACCAAAAATTTAATAGTTGATATATTTCAACTAAAAAATATTTTGATCTTAATTTCTCAATTAAAAAGTAGTTGAGTTTCAATAAATGGGACAAATTTTTAACAAAATAAGTATTTTTTCACAAAAAAGGATGAAGTTTTAAGAAAATAATTAAATTTTTAATAAAAAATAGTTGGATTTTCTTATTGAGTTCTTTTAATTTATTTCCCGATAAATAAATATGAACTTTTGTTTATTTTAAATAACTTTAAATTTATTCAAATTAATTTAAAGTAAAAAATGGTTCCTCTTGCCCTTTTCGAAATAAACTCGATAATCCCATTTTTTAGATTACTCAAGTTTTCTGTCGCTTTTTAAATTCAATTCACCATAATGTAGCCAATTCTGGGAATTGGTAAATGAAATTTACAGAAAATATTATTCGTTCTGTTCTACGACTGATATATTAAGTAACAAATGGACATTTTTTACTGAACAAAAGTTATTAATTTTCACCTTTTCTCTTTAATTTTATTCGAATTAATTTTTATCTTTAATTTGATGGAGATTTGAGCGAATTTCAAGTAATAAAATTTCAGTTTAAAAATGGTTTAGAAAGGTAAAAATATGCTTTCTACGAAAATAATTATTAACAAAAATTTTTAAATAATTAATAGTCATAATTAATTTCGAAAGTATGACAGCAAGCAATTATGAGCAAGGCATTTTGAGTGAATTGCGTAAAAACAATTGAGTCTATTCTTGAAAGAATTTTAAACATGGACATTTATTTATATGAACCTTTCAAATAAATAAAACAATTAGACATATTACAGAGTATTATAAAAATGAGACACTAAGAAGAGATTTTCAGTTTAGTTTGCGAAAAAATTGAACCTGTTCATTGAAACATTGTCAACCGTTTAAAAAAAAGTGTTTTTTGACACAATGTGGAACTTTTCAAATTTCTTAATAATCATGCCTACAGGGAACATACATATACTTTTCTGAATAACTTTCCAGCTAAAATCGGTTTATTTCTTCAAATTTGCTAAGCTCTCAATGAGCTTAAAGAGATAAATGCATAATTTATGCAAAGTACTAGGTAAAAATTCATGAATTTTTTTAAACAAAAAATTTCCATATGTTATTCATTCCACCAGTAGTAGAACATGATAAAGAATATTTTCTGTACATTTTATCAAACAATTGAAAGAATTGGCTGAATTATGGCAAGTTGAAGTAAAAAAAGACAAAAGGCTTTGTTTTCTTAAAAGTGGTATTTCCGAGTTTATTTTGAAAATGGCGAAGCATCAGCTTTTATATTTAAAGAAAAAAGATGCCCAATTTCATTTCCTATACTTTCAAAGTTTCTAAGGTTGATTTTTTGTTTAGTACTCAAATTTTTTTAAATGTACAAATTCAACGAAAAAAATTAGAATTTTTTCTTAAATACGTTCCAGGTGCTATTGAATAATATAAAAATGGTTGTAATCACCTAAGTTTTATAAAGTAAAATTTTCTAACGATGTTTCATTATAGTAATAAACAAATAATTTTTTTATAAATAAATTATTCCTTAACAGTGTTTTTTCTATAATTTTCAATATAATATTGAAAAAAATGTCTTTTAAAATTGACCTTGTTAATATTGTAAACAATATAATAAACAAATGCATTATTCTGGAATTTTTCGACAGAAAAATTACTTTTTTTCTATGTCAGTTCTTTTACTTAGAATCTTCATGATAATTTTAGTAAAATTCATAAATTAGCTGACAAATTTAATTATTTTTGTGAACAGATTTAATAAAAAAAAACTGCATTAATCGGGTACCTGTCGAAGACTAAAAAAAAAGTTAGTCCTTTTAATTGGGAATTTCATTATAATTCCAGCAACATTCACGAATATTTGAAAATTTGTATGATTTTTCAAAAACAAATTTAATATGAAAATGCGTAATCCTGAAGCTGCAGTCTTATTAAAAGAATGACACTAATAAAAGACTGTATCTAAAAGGATTCTCATTGAAAAGAATGAAATCTTTTTCGCGGCAAATGTCCATAGAATGCATTTATTTATTATATTTGTTTCAAGAAGTGATACAATTTATCAGCTATACCCATTAAAAAAAAGTTGACATTGAAAAAAAATGAAATTTTTCCGCCGAAAAATGCCAAATGCATTTGTTAATGGAGTTTGTTCAACAAAAATATAAAATTAATGAACTAATCAGGATTGTTGCTGAAATTATTATGAAGTTTTTAATTTAAAAAACTTGGTTTAAAAAACATGAATTTTTCCGACAAAAAATGCCCTAATAACGCATATGTTTATTATACTTATTTTGAAAAAAGTATGAAATTTATCAACTCACTATGATATTTATGATATTATCAGAAAGTTCCTAATGAAAAGAGCTGACATTTAAAAAAAAAGGAATTTTTGTATCGAGAAATGCCTGAATAATGCATTTGTATATTAAATTTCATTATAATAATAAGAAGAATAATCTTAGAAGAACTTTTCTCTTACATAATTTTTTTTCAATCCAAATTTCTTGCAACAAATTTTTTATTACTGATAGACGAACACTGGAAACGTCAAATGGAACAAATTAAAATTTTTTCGTCATATTTGTTTATTAATAACAACATTTTGGAAAAAATGTTATCAGCTTCGAACAAAAAAATGTACAACTTAATCAATCTTTATTTGTGGGCTGTAGGTTATTTTAAACCAAGAAAGTAATTTTTTCCCACTGTGCACCGTTTAGCGAGAAAAATTTATAGTTGGTTATAGAATCGGGTAAAAAATGGAAAGAAAATCACCATATTTTAACTTTAAAAAATATCTCACCAATAAATACTCTGATGGCGAGATAAAGCCAGAATGTAAGCTGAATATTATAAACGACCTGTTCTTTCATATTCGAACACATTTCTGCTCTGGGTGCTGTAAGTAAGCATCTCTGCGTACAGTTCATAACATTATAATTTCCCGCTGAAATTAAAATATTGCGATCAGCACGTTCAGGATTATCACATTGAACATTAATGAGATTTTGTCCAGTCCAGTTTGATTTTTGAACCAGATATTTTTTTACTTCCATTAACAAGTCGTCTGTCGACTCAAGGGCCTTCAGGGTCGTTTTGAAGGGACGATAATCAATTACTTGACTATTTCGGCTCTGAAAATTCAAATTTGGGTAAATAATTAATTTTCATATCTAATGGGTCTTTAAAATTAAGGGCCTTGATGCAATAAGAGAAAATGCAATTTGTTCTGCCAAACCAAAATCCCATGATGGCTTTAAAAAAATTTTCAAATTTTAATTTTTAAACGCAGTATCTGGATGTTAAATTTTATTGCATATATTTTTTTCGTTAAAAGGTGTTTCTTTTTAACTTTTTAAATTGAATTTAAAAACTTTGTTTTGGGAAAATTAATTTTATTTCTTTTTCACTTCAACTCGTGCTATGTTCATCAGTTTTTTAAAATTTTCAATTAAATTATTAGAGATTATACTTTAGGGCATCCTACAGTGGGGTGAAATGAAAACAGGGGGCACAAAATAACTTGAAGGGTGCAATTCATTACCGATTTTTGATTTTTTTTTAAATTTATTTTAACTTTTATGTTAATTGAAAAAGAGGAAAAATGTCGATTTTGACATATTTATTTTATATCTTCTTGAAAATATTTTTCCCCTGCTCAATATCACTTGAATTTTATACACAGGGATACATGAATAAAAAATTGTTGACTTGTTAACTTAATTTTTATAAAAAAATTATATTAAAAAATAACCAAAATCATGAATTTTTTGCTCGCAAAGTATACCTTGTACATTCAAATTGCTTGCCTTTACCGTGAAAATGATACTTGATCATGAAAAGAATCGTCTTTTCCTATTATTCTGTATAAAGTATCTTGTCAGTGATTTTAATAAAAGAAAATTTGTCAACCGATACCAGCTTTCCTTTGTTTATTTGATTTGCACATAGCTTTATTAAAAACAAAAGACATAAAGTGACAAGTTTGTCTTTTGTTTCTAACGAAGCTATGTACAAATCAAATGAAAAATAAACGAAAAATCAGTGTTAACTTGGGAGCACTTGGGTCACTTGTCAAAAAAAAAAAAACTACATTTTTGGCCAGTAAATTTCGATAATAAACATTTGTTTACATAACATTTTAAAAATATTTAACATAAATACCGATAATAGGCATTTGTGTATATCATTTGTTGAACAAAATTTTAAAGAAATATCAATTGACAAATTTTCATGATCAAGTATCATTTTTAAGGTAAAGTCAAGCAATTTTCATACACAATTATACTTTGCAAGCAGACAATCCACGATTTTAGCTATTTGTCAATATCATTTATTTATAGCAATTAACTTAAGAAGACAACAATTATTGAGCAGAAAAAAATGTTTTTAAGAAGATAGAAAATAAAACCGTCAAAATCGACATTTTTCCTATTTTTGAATTAACATAAAAGTTTAAATGAATTTTTCTACACAAAAATTTTTAATCGATAATGAATTGCGCCCTTCAAGTTATTTTGATCATAAACATTTGTCGATTGATATTTCTTTATATTTTTTTTAGCAAATTATATAAACAAATTTTTATGGTAGGAATTTACTGGAAAAAAATGTCGTTTTTTTAGCCAAGTGACCAAAGCGATCCCAAGTTCCCACTGGTTTTTCGTTTGTTTTTCATTTGATTTGTACGTAAGTTCATGAAAAACAAACGAAAAGTTTGTATATAATAAGAAGAAAAAACTAATCTTTTTGCCCATAAACGCCGAAAATAGGAATTTTTTTATATAATTTGTTGAAAAAATTATAAGGAAATATCGGTGGACAAATTTGTCTTAATTAATATCACCGACAAAGCAGTTTGTACAGAATAAGAAGAAGAAATGATTCTTTTGATGATCAAGCGTCATTTTTACGGTATAGGCAAGCAGTTTTAACGAACAATTATACTTTGAGAGCGGGCAATCCATGATTTTGGCGATTTGATAATATAATTTGTTCATAAAAATTAACTTAACAAGTCAACATTTTTTTTCTTTCTTGCACCCTTGTGCATCGAATTCAAGTGATATTGGTCAAGGCAAAATTTTTTTTCAAGAAGATAAATGAAACCGTCAAAATTGACATTTTTTTCTCTTTTTGCATTAATATAAAAGTTTTAAATAAACAAAAATTAAAAAATCAGCTCCCACAATTATGTGCAAAATTGAGTTCTAAGTTTATCTAAAAAAATTAATCCAAAATCGTTATTGAATTGCGGCCAATAAGTTATTTTGAGCCCCATTTTTTCATTTCACCCTACTGTGCGTCCGTCGGCTGTTCGAATGATCAGAATTTGAACATATATGTTTAGAAAAATTTCCGGAATTTTTGTCTGACGTCAGGAATAAATGTGAGTTTTATGTCTTCTAGGCTTTCATTTGACGATGGAATTTTAAATAGGGGAAAAATCCTCGCGACAAAAATTTGGTGCTTGCAGTAATCTCGGAAATTCAGCCCTGCAGCAAACTAAAATCATCACTGCTCCTAACCTATTTAATATTTTTATCTGAAACTTTTCAAATACTTTATCATATTTTTCTTCCAATTTTTGCCCTGAGAATCTTTCGCCTGCTCAAAATTGCCTCCATAAACGAAACGCGGAAATACATGAAAATTTAATTTACACCCGCACCATAAAAAAATTAATAAAATATAATTAAATGACTTTCGTTTTAGTCGAACTAAACCCTAAAGTGCAATCCCTAAGAATTTAATTTTAAAAATCTGAAAACCTGACGAATCAAGCACGACTATAAGTGAAAAAAAGAATAATAATGGATTGTTACCAAAAAGAGAGTTCTATGACTACACTGAATATAAATCTATGTGCTAACAGCGCTGTTTTGAGATCAAACTATTGATTAGGCTAGGAGCAGTTATAATTTAGATTAGAATAGCGCTCAAGTTTCCGAGGGTACAATAGGCTCCTGGCGTACCGACGCGCGACGGTGCAACGATATACTATACTTCAGATCCTATAGAAAGCTCGGGAACTAGAGCACAATCATAGGATAAAATCATTACTGCTCATAATCTATTCAATATTTTGATCTGAAAATTTCCAAAAAACTTTATTATACCTTCCTCCGAATTCCTGTCGTGAGAATTTTTTTCCTACCCAAAATTGCTCGATAAGCGAAGCACTGAAAAACACGAAAGTCTAATTTATGCCTAACATCATAAAAAAGTTAATAAAATTTCATGAAATAAAAATATTCAAATTTTGACCAGCATATTAGTCGAAGTAAGTCCTAAAGTACAATCCCTTAACATAAAATTTAAAAATTTTGAAAATCTGACAAATGGAGAACTAGTCGAAATGAAAAAATAACTGAAATGGTCTTTTCTCAAAAAGACAGTTCGACACCTCCATTCAATATGAGTCCATGTGTTGACAGCGCTGTGCATGAGAATATTCTTTATGCTTACATCGAGGCTATTTCAAACAGACACAAAAATATGTACCAAAAAAATCGGAAAAGGTATAATAAAGTTTTTTGAAAAGTTTCAGATCAAAATATTGAATAGGTTAGGAGCAGTGATGATTTCAATTTATGAGAGCGCTCGAGTTTCCGAGTTTAAAATAGGCTTTGGAACGTACTACGGTGGGACTATAGGGTGGCGCGTGAGGTATGACGGTAAGCCCAGGAGCCTATAGTAAACTCAGCAACCCGAGTGCTGTCATAAAGAATCTGTCGTAAGAATCTTTTTGCCTGCACAAAATTGCCTCAATAAATGAAATTCTGAAAAACATGAAAGTCTAATTTACGCACGGCATCATAACAAAGTTAAGGATATTTTAATTAACGAAAATATTTAAATTCTAACTACCGTATTAGTCAAAGTAAACTTCAAAGTGCAATCCTTGATATAATTATTGAGAAATTTGAAAAACTGGCGAATTAAGCACAAGTTGAAATGAAAAAATAATTCAAATGGATTTTTCTAAAAGAGGTAGTTCGACACCTCCATTCCATATGAGTCTAAGTACTAACAGCACTGTGTATGAGACTATTATTAATTCTTTCATCCAGACTATTTTGAGCAAGCAAAATAATTTTCTCAGAAAAAAATAGAAAAAGGTGTGATAAAGTTTGTGGATCAGTTTCAGATAAAAATATTGAATAGGTTAGGAGCAGCAATGATTTCAATTTTTGACAGCACTCGATTTTCCGAGTTTACCTAGGCATAAGGTGTTTTTTACATTCTCATCATTCAATGGGTTCTACGAAGAGTAGTCTATATTTTCGTTCCCGTTAATAATTAGGCTAACTTCATTTAGCTAAGTTTTCAGGGAGATTAAATAACGTATTATTTTTCGAAATATTCCTAACGAATTCAAAACTTCAGCATTTTTTATTACATTTTATAATGTAATTTAGGCTACTATAGCTTTCAAAACAAGAAAGTTTGAAAGATTTTTATTTATTGTAACACTTCTACGTGTTTACTAAATTTCATACAAAATGAAGTTACCCAATTTCTTAACGGTAACAAAAAGATAGCCTATTCTTCGTAGAACCCAGCGATTTATGATTGAGAAATCATAGTTTTTACGATGTCGTCTGTCTGTCCGTCCATCCATCCGTAAACACGATAACTCTCAAAAACATAAGCGAATCAAATCGACCTTTGGCACAAAAAATCATGGAAAATGAAAAATTCCATTTTGTAGTCCAACTATGCAGGATTCGAAAAAAGATGAATTACAAAAATTGTGATCCCAAAAAAGATTCGCAATTTCGTTAAGTATCACTTTTGTACCACTTAAGTACCTTTTGTTTTATTCGTGAAAAATAACATTAAAAATAAAAAATAAAAACTTTATGGAAAAACGACCAAAGTTACGAAAAAAAGATTTAACAATCCAGCGCACTGAGCAAGTTACACGATGAGAATGTGTACCTGAAAGCCTACAGAAATTTGAGAAACTTAATCTTTAACTATACTTAATTTAGTATAAAATGCAGAATATGAAAACGCATAGAAATATTGCGATCTAAAAGAGATCTGTTTGAT
Source organism: Belonocnema kinseyi (assembly GCF_010883055.1). Classification (NCBI taxonomy): domain Eukaryota; kingdom Metazoa; phylum Arthropoda; class Insecta; order Hymenoptera; family Cynipidae; genus Belonocnema; species Belonocnema kinseyi. The sequence goes on from NC_046658.1 coordinate 125,380,184, forward strand.
AAAATTTTATTCAAACACTCCAAATGCAAAGAATAAATATCCGACATGATTTCAGTTAATCACAGCGCTCGAGTTTCCAAGTTTTCTTTTACGTCCGGGGCGTACCGCTGCGCGACGCACAGTGGGGTGAAATCGGAAAACGAGGTTCAAAATGACATTTAGAACGCAATTATGCACCGATTTTAGAATTTTTTTTTTTTTTAATTCAGAACTAAA
>NC_046658.1:125380499-125407824 GCF_010883055.1 Belonocnema kinseyi
TTAGTTCTGAATTTTTCAAAAAAAAAAATTCTAAAATCGGTGCATAATTGCGTTCTAAATGTCATTTTGAACCTCGTTTTCCGATTTCACCCCACTGTGCTACGGAGCAGCGGCGCATGTGGTGCAGCGATAAGCTCCGGAACCTATATTAAACTCGGAAACTCGAGCGCTGTCAAAAACTAAAATCATTACTGCTGATAATCTATTCAATATTTTGATCTGAAAATTTCCAAAAAGCTGTGTTATACCTTTCTCCGAATTTATGTCGTGCGAATTTTTTGCCTTCACAAAATTGCTCGATAAACGAAACAAAAAAATTCTGACTAGTGTATTAGTCGAAGTAAACCCTAAAATGCAATTCAGGCAGCAGATAGTCATATTGAATGACGGCGTGGAGTTTCTTACTTTAATTTGGAAATCTCAAACTTTTTTTAAGTAAAAAAGAAAAGACGCAGAATAACATATAACATTCAGAAATAGCGTTTAAAATTTTTAAATAAACATTTTCTTGAAAGTCTTCATGGAAATTTGTTTTCGCAAAAGAAAGTTGTATGTGCCTTCATTGCATACGGGCCCTTAATCGGACTATATTTTGAAAATAAAAATGATGAGTTATAAGGGTGTGATTAGATGTATTATATAATTCAATTATATACCTTCTCCCTATCATAAATTTGGTCAAAACCACATTTGAGTATTTTCGTCACATTCTTGCCTTCTTTACTCTCGTCAATAATTTGATTGCACTTAAATTGGTACAAGTCGTCTGTTGGGAAGTAAAAGGTATTATTCGTGATTTCACGAATTGAGGTTTTGAAAAATGCATCATTTTTCAACTTTCTGTGTGATCTAACGTCTTCTGTTTCGTCGATTACCTGAAGATGTTCAAAACATTCTTGTAGAGAAAGAAAATTGTTTAAAATTATTGAAATTATGATAATGACATTTAATTGAAATTTAACTACTTTTAATATGAAGTATAGCTGTATTATAATCGATACACAATTAAAAATGAAGGTTACAAACCTTACCTTCTTCAATTTTGTTTCTGGAGTCGTATAATTAAAAACGATGACTGATTCTTTTTCTGTTATCTCTATTGTGTAGGCTCTTTCTTCCAACAATGATTCAACATCAGTGTCCATGGGTGCGTAACATAATAAACTGTAATACATTTTTTTAATTTTAATTTTAATTGTACACTTCATTATTTTCTGTAATCAAGCATAAATTTTTTTTTAAATGTATCGAAGGTTCCAATTAATTTTTCTTGTGACAATTTTTTAACTTTCAATACCCCTCCCCCCCCCCCTCCAATTCAATTTGACACAGAAGCTGACCCTGTCTCTTGTTTTTAAATATGAAGTATGAATAGAATTTTATATAACCATCAAACGATCAATGAATAATTATTTAAAACATATTAATATTATTAATGAATTATGTAATTATTGATAATGTTTATAATTTAAATTAAATTCTTTTAAATATTTTGTATTTAAAAACATTTATATAATTAGATTATTCATTCAGTTCAAAATATTTATAGTTCAACATTTATCTCGTTTGTTTATGAATTCTACATTTGTTTACAAACTTTAGTAATTTGATTAAAATTCAATTATTTTGTAAAAAATTCATCTTTTTCATTAAACATTTATCTGATTTGTTGAAAATAGAACTACTTTTGTATTTAATTTGTTTGATTTTCAGTTCAAAATTTATTCTTTTTAGTCGAAAAATCAAGTACTAGGTTTTAAGTTCGTGTATTTCGTTTGTAATTCATATTCTTTGTAGCAAATTAATTTTCTTAGTTAAAAAATCACATTTTGGTTGAAAAATCAACTCCTTGCTTGAATGTTGAACTCTTTCCTCAAAATTTCTTTTTTCTAAGATTCATAGTTTTAGTTGAAAATTCATCTCTTTCTTAGAAAATGTAGCTTTATTTTACTGAAAAATTAGTGTTTTTTTTTGTTGGTTGAGAGTTAATTTTTTTGACTGAAATTGTAAGATTACATTCTTAGTTGAATTTGATATTTTGTTATAAAAAATGTCTATTAGTTATAAATTCTACTATTTGGTTCAAAATGTGAATATTTTGTTAAAAATGCACCTATTATGTTAAAAAGTCAGCTTGTTTTGTCAAAAATGCAACTTCCTAGTTAAAAGTTCAAATATTTTGTTAAAAATAATTTTTTTATGATTCATCTCTTCAATTAAAAATTGAACTATTTTCTTGAAAATTCGTTTCATTTTTGGTGGAAAATTGATCTTTTTCAGTAAAAAATTCATGTGCATAGTTAAAAAGTAAACTTTTTGATTGAAAGTTTAACTACGAGAATTTGTTATTTTTTTTGTTTAAGAGTTAATTTTCTTTACTGAAAATGTAACAGTTTTCGATATAAGATTAAAATACTTTTTGGTCGATATATTAACTATTACGTGATTCGCTAAGAACTCATTTTTTAAAACTAACTACTTGGTTTTTATCAAATTACGTGTTTAAAATGTGAAGTGATTTATAAAAAATGTATTTTTTTGTGGTTGAAAATTCATCGTTTTAGTTAAAATTTTCACTTTTTGTCTAAAATTTATAATTTTGGGTTGAAAATTCAATATGTTAGTAGAAATTAAATTACATGGTTGCAAATTCATATTTTTTGTTAAAAATTAAACTTCTTGTTTGAGAATTTAACAGTTAATTTAAAAAGCCATTCTATTTTTGGTAAAAAAATTTACGTATATCAGTTGAAAATTCATCTATTTGGTAAAGAATGCATGTGTTTTGTTAAAAATTCGGCTACCAGGGTAGAACATTATTCTTGTTTACTGAATATTCATCAATTTGGTTAGGAATTCATTTTTTTTTAAATCGTCTTTTTCGTTGGAAAAATTCTCAAAATTCTGTATAAAATGAACCCAGGATGAAGTCTATTTTTCGAGTAGATTATTATAACAGTTATAACAGCGTATGATTGTAAATTTAAAAAAATTTCTTATTACAGTGCGAGAACTTAAACTATTTTTCCACAGTATCACAAGAGCGTTATGACCGTAAATCTAAAAAAAAATATTATGACAGAGCAAGAACTTGAAGTTGTTTTATACTAATAAGATGTTTCGATACTGTGGAAAAATAGCTTTAAAATGAGCCTAGGTAAATTAAAAAATATTAATTATTACGGAAGTTTTTACTAATTTAAGAAAACATTGCAATTTAAACCATTTTTGCAGTATCTACTCGAATTATAGACAAATAGGCTTCATCCTGGGTTTACTTTATACAGAATTTTGAGAGCATTTAAACCTTTAAGGAGCCAAAATTTTAACTTTTACATAATTAAAATTAAGAGAATTTAATCAATCGTCAAAAAAGAGGTGAACCCAAACTTTTGACCGGTAGTGTAATTCTTTATGGTTGAAAAATAAATATTTTTATTGATTTGAAAAATTATTACTTTCGTTAAAAACGCAAATTCATATATTTTGTTGATAATTTATCTTTTATATGGAAAATTAAAATTCTGGTTAAAAAGTAAATTACTTGTTTTTTTTTTATTACTTGGTTTAAAGTTGAACAAATTTGTCAAATTCAACCATTTTACAGAAAATTCGTTTTTATGGGTTGAAAGTTCAACAATTTAGTTGAAACTTATACTATTTTATTGAAGATAAACTTTTTTGTTGAAAATTAATATTTTTTAATTAAGTTAAACTACTTTAATGCAAAATTTAACCGTTTGGTCACCAATTAATTTTGTTGTCGCAAATGTATATTTTTGTCATGAAAATTCAGCTGTTTTATAGAAATTTGTGTTTCTGGCTTCAAAACTTAACAATCTGATTAAAAATCAACTTTTTTGTCTGGTCAGAAACTCGTTTTTTTGTGGTTAAAAATTAATTCTTTTTATATGAAAATGTTGATATTCCACTTTTGGTAGGAAATTTTTCCTTTATGAGTTAAGATTGCAACTATTTGATTAAAAATTCACCTTTGTTGATTGAAAACTAAATTTTTTGTTAATAGTTCTTCTTATTCGGTTTAAAAATCAAATATTTTCTTTTAAAAATCGACCTTAAAGCACCATGACTTAATTTTTTTTATTTATCTGTCTGCGTTGATAGTCTGCACCTCATAGTTAATTTTTTGTTTGGTTTAAAATCAGCATTTTAACTGTTAAATTTTTAGTTAAAAAACTGTATTTTTTAGTTCAAAATTCAATTATTTGGTTCAAAATTGATGTATTTTGTTGAAAATTTGTCTTTTGTTAGGATATTCATTTTTTTCGTCTAAAATTCATCTTTGTAGGTTAGAAATTATGTTATTTGGTAAAAATTTAAACTATTTTTTTAAATTTTTTATTATCATTATTTTTTTTTAATCCAGCTATTTTGATTAGATCATCTTTCTTCGTCAAAAATTAAAATTATTAGATGAAAATTCGTCATGTTTGGTTTAAAAATTCATCTTTTATGATAGACAAGTCATAATTTATTGCTTACAAATTCATATCTCTTGGCTGCAAATTAACTTCTTTTTCCCAAATTTAACTGTCTTTTGAAAAATTCGTCTTTTAAAAAAAGTCTTCTAAAAATTTTACTGAAAATTTATCTACATATTTATATTTATTTATCTAAACGAAATTAGGATTTTTATTTTTTGATCAGGAAGTGTCAATTGTTAAAAAAAAACTCGCCCTCATGCATGACACTTTGCGCTGCTACCCCCCCCCCCCCCCCCCCCCCCCCCCCAGCCCTTAGATTATCATGTAATATATAGATGGTTACTAAAATTATATGTTTTCATGTTATATGAAAAAAAAGAGATTTTAGAATTCATTAGCATTTTTTTCTTTCTAAAAACTATAATATTTAAATAAACATCTCACCCACAACTTTCTATCCTCATGTTTACTTCAGATTTAAGATTCGGCTCGCAAGGATATTTTGGGCTCATTTCGTAAATCAAATTTTCATTACTTCCTGGACAACTCACATCGAGAATTACCCTATCTGGATATTCTAGATTGACTCTACCCACAGGAACAGTGAGCAATAATAGTGCTGCCAATCCCCCAAGGGATGTTAGAAATGCTAATGATACCTGGAAAAGGTAAAAATATTATATACAAAAATATATTGTATGAGTATTTTTCAATTAGGACTAAAAATAACGAAATAATCGTCATAAAAATAATAATATTTTTAAATAATGAAACATATAAAATTCAAGTCAAAATTAACTAGGAATTATGATTAAATATTTAATACTAAAATACTAAATCAAAGGATTCAGAGAAATAGAACTCTTCTGAGTTTAAAGTATTAAAAATTAAAATGAAATAATTTTTAATTCATTAATTTATCAAAAAATGTCATTACAATTTCCTCGAACTTAGGGTTCTTTTGTCTTGTCTGAAAAAATATCAGATTTTTTTATTTGAGTATCTTTAGATTTAAAGTATGGCAATATTATGATTTCTTCTTAAAATTTAGCTTTCAGAAGCGATCTGGCATTCAACAACCGAGCCAGGATTTTAAATGGTTTCATAGTACAGCGAAACTCTTCTATAGCGCCGATTTTGGGGCTGACGGTGGGTGGGAACTAACTCATTATAGCCTGCTCGGCTTTTGTTTGTTCACGCCTGAGTGACAACCGCAGACCCCGCGCATCCCGCGTAGCTCCTGTTACACCTACCTGCGGCGCGGCGTCAATTCTCGGAATGGCTATAGAAGGAAGGACTATTGAAGGGTTTCACTGTACCTAAAAGGTTTCAAGGTTTTTTTTTTAATTGGTTTTAAGGTACTTTCGAGAATGTTAAAGTTTTCAAAGAATTTTTATAGTATTTCAAGTGATTTCAAACGAATTTCAATAAATGTAAAAAATTTCTATACATTTTATAAAATTTCTATAAACTGCAAAGAATTTCACAAGTTTTGAAAGATTTTAAAGAATTTCGAAGATTTAACGATAAATTCGCAATTTTTTTATAATAAAGACTTTTAAGAAGTTCCTTAGATTTAGAAAATATGGAAGATTCGAAGGAATTTTTTTAAGATATACACATTTTTAAAATTTTTTAAATATTTTTGGATATTTTGAACGATTTCAAGGATATTTTAAAACACACCAAAGATTTTTATAATATTTTAATCAATTTCAAATAATTGAATCACAAGACATAAAGGATTTCAAATACTTCAAAAGATTCCAAGGAATTTTCAATAGATGTCAAAAGTTTGAAGTAAATTCGAATTATTTAAAGGTTGTGAGGCATTTTTTAAAATTGCATGGAATTATCAACAGTTAAAAAAAAAAGGTAAAAGTACATATTTCAAAACATTTTAAAGAATTTTAAACATTTTGAGATATTTGAAAATATTCCAAAGAATTTTCAAGATTATAGAATCTTTTCATTTAAAAATATTTTGGGGTATTTTAAAGGATTCTAAGGCATTTTATTGATGTTAATGGATGTAAAACATTTAATGGGGGTTTGAGGAATTTTAAATGATTTTACAGAACCTATAAGGTTTGAAGATATTTTAAAGGATTCCAAGGACTTTTTAATAGATTTCAAGAATTTGAAGGAAAACCAAAGGATTTAAAGGTTCTTATGGTATTTTAAAAGATTCCAGATTCAAGCGATTTTATAAAATTTTAAAGGATTCTAAAGTTTTAGGGCATTTTAAAAGATTCAAATGAATTGTCAAGAAATTAAAATAATTTCAAGGAATTTCCAAAAATGTTAATAGTCTTAAGGGATTGAAAAACATTTTATGTGGTTTTAGGAAATTTTTGAAGATCTTAAAGTATTTTATAGGAACCATAGGGCTTAACGATATAATAAAACAACCCAAGATACATTTTTAAAGGACATACAATATTTTAGGATACTTTAAAGGATTCCAAGGAATCGTCAAGATATTAAAAAAATACCAAGGATTATAATGATGGTAAAGAATTTTAAAATATTTCATGCGGTTTTAAGAAATTATTAAAGATTTTGAAAGATTTTATAGGTCCTATAGGATTTAGAGATATTTTAAAGGATCCTGAGGGATTTTATGATATTTTAATCAATTTCAAAGAATTAATTCTCAAGTTCAGACTAATTTCACAGAGTTTAAGAGATTCCAAGGACTTTTTAATAGATTTCAAGAATTTGAAGAGAAATCAAAGGATTACATTTTGTTTAGGGTATTTGAAAAGATTCCAAAGATTTTTGAAGGGCTTAAGAAAAATTCAAGTGATTTTATCAAATTTTAAATGATTCTAAAGACATTTCCAAGGATGTAAATGATATGAAGGGATTTAGAATCATTTTATGCTGTTTTAAGAAATACTTGAAGATTTTAAAGTATTTTATAGGACCTATAAGGTCTAACGATACTTTAAATGATCTTAACGAATTTTCAAAAGTTTTAAAAAATTTCATGGGATTTCATAAATTTTAAAATGATTTTTAGTATTGTAGGGTACGTAAGGAGATTCTAAAGAATTTTCAAGAGATTACAAAAAATTTGAAGGATTTCTAAGGATTATAATGATTTTAAGGGATTTAAAAACATTTCATGTAGTTTTAGGGAATTTTTGAAGATGTTTTAAAGTACTTCAAGGGATTTTATAAGATTTCTAGGAATTTTAAAGAGTTTTGAAAACTTCCAAGGGATTAAAAAAAATTTTTTTCAATTAATATTTGATAATATTTTAAAACTTTCCAAGGAATTAAAATTTTTTAAAATAATTTTAAGGAATTTCCATCAATTTCAATCAAAGTCAGCAGATTTCTGAACATTTCATAAGATTTAAGAAATATATCGAATCTAAATTTGTTGAGTTAAACAACCTTAGTTTTAAGGCCTCAAAAACTAAAATATTTTAGCATTTTGCATTAAAAACTGTAATATCATATCATGTACTAGCAAATGATATTAAAAGTAATCTAATAGATTTTTACATTAAAAAATGACAATTTTGTACAAAGTTTCAAATATTTTAAATCTTAAAAGTTTCAAAAATGCTTGCAAAATTAATGAATGCAAATTTTAAGATTGACAAATTAAACAATTCCAAGCATCGTTTCAAATCGAAACATTCATGAATTATAATTGTGAAACAAAGTTATTAAAAATGTATTATTTTCAAATTGCGTGTCACGTTTTTTTAAAATTCATAATTTTAATTTAATCCATGTGCGAATTCAGGTTGGCACCTATAGCAGGTGCCTTGGCCCAAAGTCGGACCTACTTTGGTCCGCCGTAGATCGGCAGCCAAAGTTGGGCCACCTTTTATATTTATAAGGTACTTATGTCGGCCCAACCTAAACAGCCAACGTTGGCAGACAACGTAGGACCGACTGTTGGCCTAACTTTGGCACAAACATGGACCAACCATCAGGGCAACTATGGGAAATCTTTCGTTAACGAGTAAAGCTAACTACTGGCCCATCTGTGGGCCAAAGTTGACCCAGAGATCGAAATAAAGGGATTTAGAAAGTTCTGGAGAAATTAGGCCGACTATTGGCCCAACAATGTCCCAAACATGGACCAACCATCGGGGCAACTATGGGACATCTTTCGTTAACGAGTAACACCGACTACCGGCCCAAGTCAAGGTCGGCTCGGAGATCGGCATAAAGGGAATTAAACATTCTTTTTAATAAAAGGGAAAAAGTTTATAAATCAATATAAAAAATTTTCAAGTTATTTTAAAGAAGTTTAAAATATGTGAGAAGAATTAAAAAAAGCAAAAGAATCTTCAAGAGATTTTAGAGACTTTAAAATACTTTCTATGAGTCCAAGAGATTTTTAATGATTTTAAGGGATTTTGTGCTATTTCAATGGATTTAGTATGGTTTAAAAAGTGAGTAAAGAAATTTAAAATCTTAGGAAGCATTTTAAATGATTTTAAAAAATCAAAAGAGTTTAATGATTTTCATGTAATTAAAATTTTTTAAAGTATTTAAACAGACTTACAGGAATTTCAAGAGATTTAATTGGAGTTATTTGATTTTGAAAATTTTTAAATTTATAAACAAATTTTAAAAGATTTTAAAATATTTAAAAGAGTTCCAGATATTTTTAATGAATTTAAGAGATTTTAACTCATTTTGAAGATTTTTTGAGGAATTTCGGTAGAATTTAAATGAGTTAAGATTTTAAAGTAATTTTAAAATATAAATAATGTTCTTGAATTCTTTAAACTCTCTTAAGTATCTTGAAATCTTCGGAAATTTGTATAAATCCTTTGAATATATATTTATTTTTTTAAATCTTTTATAATGTCTTAAAATATTTTTGAATTTAGTTGAAATCTTGTTTAATCTCATAAAATATTCAATAATAATTTGTAATATTTCTAAAATCTGAAATCTTATTACACATATTAAGGAGAAAAAAACGAGAAAAAAATCCGCCTCCGCCCGGATTTTAACTGGGAGCGCCACTATACATGAGTGGATCAGAATATAAATTTAAACATGTTATTTTTTTTACCAGAGTATCAATTAATCTTGTTATATTGAATATTCAGTTGTGTTAATTACTGGTCTGTTATTATTTGAGAAACAAGAAAAAATCTGTCTTAGTCCGGATTTGAACCGGGAACGCCACTATACATAAGTGGATCAGAATATAAATTTAAACATGTTATTTTTTTACCAGAGTATCAATTAATCTTGTTATATTGAATATTAAATAGTGTTAATTACTGGTCGATTATTATTTGAGAAACAAGGAAAAATCTGGTTCAGCCCGGATTTGAACCGGAAACGCCACTATAAATGATTGAATCAGAATATAAATTGAAACATGTTTTTTTTACCAGGGTATCAATTAATTTTGTTATATTGAATATTAAATAGTATTAATTACTGGTCTTTTATTATTGAAGAAACAAGCAAAAATCTGCCTTAGTCCGGATTTGAACCGGGAACGCCACTATACATTTGAGGATCAGAATATAAATTTAAACATGTTATTTTTTGACTAGGCTATCAATTAATCTTTTTATATTGAATATTAAGTAGTGTTAATTACTGGACTGCTATTATTAGAGAAACGAGAAAAAATCTGCCTCAGCCCGGATTTGAACCGGGAACGCCACAACACATGAGTGGATCAGAATATTAATTTGAAGATGTTATTTTTTGACCAGAGTATCAATTAATCTTGTTATATTGAATATTGAATGGTGTAAATTACTGGTCTGTTATTATTTGAGAAACAAGAAAAAATCTGCCTCAGCCCGGGTTTGAACCGGGAACGCCACTATACATGTGTGAATCGCTGACTAACTACGCCACCGAGGTTGTGATCTTATATTGTTTCTGTTATACAATAAAATAATATTAACAAAATAACATCATTATTTAAATGTATATTCTGATTCGGTGAAAATTCTTTACACTAAAGTATTCTTTAAAAAAAGTTTTGCAAGATAAAGAGATTCAAAGCTGCGTCACCATGTAATGTAGGAGAAACAAGCAATGATCTGCCAAAGCCTCGGTAGTGTAATTGACTAACGCGCCACTCATGTATAGTGGCGTCCCCGGTTCAAATCCTTGCTGAAGCAGATTTTTTTTGCGTTTCTCTAATAATAATGGACCAATAATCGACATCATCTAATATTTAACATAAAAAATTGGTTATTAATAATTTTAAGAAAACCAAGAGAATAATATTTAAGACACTCACTCGGAAATTTCCTATTCGATCCGCAACTATTCCTGCTAACGGTGGCATAATGATAACTGCAAGAGGGGTAACTGCACTCATTAAAGCAGTTTCTTGAACATTGATTCCGAGTTCCCTCATATGAATTGTCAGATATGGATACAGCACGAACAACGCTGAAAAATAAAAATAAATAGTTTCAATTATTGAAGGCAATTTACTATAACTATACTAACTTCACGCAATTCAGTTTTTCAGGTGAATATCTAAACCAAAACATAATTTGAAACTAACTGAAGCAGAGCTTAAAATATTTTTTTGCTTGCTACCCCCCCCCCCCCCGAGCTACTCCATTTTTAAACAAAAATAGAAAAGTTGCATTTTCAGTTAAAAAAATTTATTTTCAATTAATAAAAAAATATTTTTTAAATAAAATAGTCCAATTTTCAACTAAATAAATTTATTTTTTAACCAAAACGATGAATTTTGAACAACAAATAAAAGGAATTTTATATCCAAATAGTTGAATTTGCAACATGAAAGATTAATTTTCTACTAAAAAAGGCTAATTTTTAACAAAAAACATTCATTTTCAACTAAAGTAGATAAATTTTAAACGAAAAATAGAATAGTTCAATTTTTATTTTAAAAAAATGCTCAGGCGATAAAACAAGAATTTATACATAGAAATTAATTTTCAAACAAAACATGACACTTCTGTCAAAAATATAAATTTTTCATAAAATTTGGAATACACTTAAATTTTCAGATAAAGAAGTGAATTTTTAGCTTAAATAATGTACATTCGACCGACAGCATAAATTTTTTTTTATTAAATTTACAACCGTCGAAATTAATGTTCTACCAAAAAAGATACATTTATTCAACAAAATGCATGAATTTCCAACTGAAATGCATAAATCTTCTTCAACCAAAACAGATTAATTTTTTAACAGATAGTTCCTTAGAAATATGTTTTAGTCAAAAAGGAAACAAAATGTCAACTAAAATTTGTAATTTTCTACAAAAGAGTTAAATTTGGGACCGAAAAGTATAACTTTTTAATAAAATGGTTGAATTTTCACAAAAATGATCAAATTTTGAAACAAAAAGTTGCGTTTTTAATTTAAAAAATATAACATATCTACCCAAAAAGATACATTTTCAACAAAAGTGTTAAGTTTGTCTTCAAAAAATATTTTGCGGTCAAGAGTAAAAAAATGCAACCAAATTGTTGAATTTTTAACAAAAAACTTTATTTTTAAACAAATATGTGAATTTTCAACCCGAAAACACTAATTTATAAAAGATAATTTCAATTCTCAAGAAAAACAAAAAATATAATACTAAACTATTCAACCAAAAATAAGTAGCTCAAAAAAAAGATAGTTGGATTTTCTTGTTAGGCTCTATTAATCCAGTTCTCATTTGAATGGAAAACCCAAAAAAGCGCAAAAGATTCGAAAAGGGAAAACAAGGAAACACCATAAAGCTTGCGATAAATAAATGCAATTTTTTTCATAATTTATAGACTATAGACAATAGTTTAAATAACAATTCAACGTAATTCGTACTACTTTAAAAATAAAGGATAAGAAAACTGAACAAACTTTTCTACATGAATGTCTGAATGGCTAAACGTGAATGTTAATTAAATTTTTGTAACGTTTAACCGGCCACTTACGAACTACTATTAATTGCATTTATGAGATAAATGTTCAAATTAATAAAAAGAAAGATAAGAATAAAGAATATGAGCCTAATGAAACTATTAACACATTAAATCATTAAGTTTCCCTTATATATTCAAATGTTAATTTCTTAATTATTTTATCGAATAAAATGTTCTAAATTTTCGAAAAATACTTACTCGATGCTTTAACGAAAAATGCAATTTTTATCGGCAGCAGTTCCTTCTGGCGGAAATCTTTGGTAATTCGCCTGAAGAAACTCTTCAACAACGACATCAGATTCATCTTCATCTTGTCCAGCCTTTGAAAACGATACAAAATTCTGAATACAAATAAAAGGTCCTTTTAACTCTTCATGCCTGCGAAATTCTAAAATCATAAAAAAGGGTCTATTAGATTCGAAAATTCAATTTTTTGGGTTTCGTAGCCCCAGGCAGAAGCCCTTATAGTTTCGGTCGGGTGTCCGTCCGTCTGTGGTAGTTTTTCCAAGGAGGAAAAGTTAGGGGAATTGAGTGGAAATGAGAGCAGGGAAAGTAGGGAAAATGATCGGAAATCGGACGAAAGGAGTGAGGGTAATGAGATAAAAAAGGGGAGGGGTAGGCATTATTATTGCCGGAATTGTGACTGAATAGGATCAACAAGTTTAATTTGAAATCAGATGCTATTTTAGAGTGAGAAATAATTTGATCTTTGGACCGCACGGCAGTGTTATGGTCGTGCGGTTGCCAAAGGTGGTGCAATAGGCATGCGGTTGACGAAGGGTTGTAATGGTCGCACGGTAGCCGATGGTGCTGTGATTGCCATGCGGTAGCTTAGTAGTGGTCGTGTGGTAACCGACGGGATGTGGTGATCGTGCAATGGCCGCTTGTAGTGATGTGGCCTAATGTTGTTACGTCGACTGTTTACATTGTATTTGAGTTCACCACAGAATTACATGTTAGTATGGAATAAGAGATCTAAGAAGACCCAAGTGTTCCAAAAATGAAAGAGTGTTTTTGCTCGCTGAATATCTTACCACATGTAAATTCAGTGAATAAAGGAGAAATGATGAAAAATAAGGGTAGGGGAAGTAGGCAAAGTGGGAGAAGAACGGGAAATAAGGGTGTGAGTATTAGGGGAAATAAGGGAAAGGAAAATAGGAGAAGTCAGGCTAAATGACGTATAGAAAAGTAGAAGAAGAACGTGAAGAGGAAGTAGACGAAGTGAGGAAAATGAAGTATGGGGAAGTAAATGCAGTAAGTGAATGAGAAGTAGGTAAAGCGAGGAGATACGAGGGGAGGTAAAGTAGAAGTTAAGAGAAATGGGAGAGGGGAAGGGAAGTGAGGGCGGGGGAAGGGAAGTAGGGAAGGGGAGTGTCATCTAAGGAAGCGAGGAGAAGGAGGACTAGCGAAGGAAGAATTTGTGGATGGGATAGGCGATGGGCGAAGTCATCGAAGGGGAGGTATGGGAGGGGGAGACTTGATCGACTTAATTCAAGTCTTAAGCTACGAAACCCTTTCTTGTAGGTACGTGTAATTTTTATTATGAAATTTCAGTGTTTGTTGGCACTCACCCAAGTAAAAATATTTTACTTAGAATTAAATTCTTCGTTCCAGGTTTCTTTGAAGAATAATAACCAGTTTAGGATTCACCTGAAATTAAAAAGAAGCTTCATTTATTATTAAACAATACATTTTTATTTCAATAAGTATATTATATTCTCTCCTTTGGTGTAAACGATATGTTCGACTACAAATGCATAATATCCGACGTTTTTCGTGACATAAGCATGATTTTTGCTTATATCGATGACTTTGCGAAATTTAATTTCTATTTAAATATGAATGTAGAAAACTTTGAAAATTTTGTATGATTACGGAAATTTTGAAAATTCATCTTAAATTTACGAATTACATACAAAAAAATGTAAAATATGTATCAAATCTGAACTTAAAACAAGACAAATAAGTGAATGAAAATAATTACGTGGAGATTAGCATTGATTCGTCACTTGATTCACAATAAATCTGAACAGGTTACGAAGAAAAAGAGTTTTAATTGAATAAATTAAAGTTAATAAATAATTGAAAAACAATTTATCATTATCAAAAATAATTCAAAAATGTATTTTGAATAAAAAAAAAACAAGTAGTTTTTAACGAGCTGAATTTAACTGAAAAGATTTATTCTATACAAAATAGTTGAATTCTTAACAAAAATGACGGATTTTCATAAAACATGATTAATGTTCTATCCAAATAGACAAATTTAAAAAAAAGCAATAATTTCATTCATTTTTTAAATAAAAAAAATTGGTTAACCAAAAACAACAAAAATTTTCAACACAGTAGTTTATTTTTTACAAACAGTTTAATATTTAATCAAAAAGTTACATTTTTCATTGACGCAGTTTAATTTTTAACACAAAATTTGAATTTTCAAGGCAAAAAGACGAGTTTTCTATAAAACTGCAAAGTTTTCAATGAAAAAGTTAATTTAGGATCAAATAGCTAAATTTTTTTCAACTAAAATTATGAATCTTTAGGCAAAGAAAACGAATTGTCAATAAAGTAGTTTAACTTTAAACCAACTTTAAAACTAAAACTTTAAAACTAACTAACTTTAAACCTCAGCGAAAAATGTGATGGTTAATATTTTAAGAAAAAAAGACCAATAAAAAAAAGTTGAATATTAAAAAAAAACAGAATAATTTTCAATAAAAAATTGAGACGTTAAACTTTTAGTTTAAAAAAGTAATTTTCAACAAAAACAAAATTAATCTACAAATAATTCATGAATCTTCAACCAGTTGAATATAACTAAATAGGTGAGACTAATTTCTTAAAAAGTAGTCGAATCCTTAACCAAAATGATGAATTTTTAACCAAATTTTCCCACCAAAAATGGAATAGCTAAATTTTCGAATTAAAAAACTTATTTTTAACTAAAATTTTTTAATATTCTTACCCAAGTATGCACTTGAGTTCTTAACAAAAAATTTGCATTTGTATGAAAGACAGGCTATTTGCGACAAAAAAGTTGAATTACTAATTATTATTATGAATATGCAACTAAAGAAAATAAATCTTTTGCAAGAAACTTCAACTTTACTTCAAGCATTGTATTTTTTAACCGACAAAATTATTTCGCGGCAAAAAATGTGAGAGTTAATATCTTAGCAACAAAATATTGTGATTTTTAATCAAAACCAATTGAATTTAAACAAAAAAGACCAACTTTTAACAAAATAGTTGAATCGTCAACCAGAATAGATTAATTTTGTACCAAAAAAATTCCATTTTCAACCAAGAAGTGATTTTCTACCAAAAAGGCGAACTTTAAAAAAAATACATAAATTTTCAACCACTAGCGATGACTTTTTTACAAAAAATAGAATTCATTTTCAGGGAAGAAAATTAATTTTCGAATAAAAAATAATTGTCTAGGAAACACATGAATTTGCAACTAAAATGATGAATTAAAAAAAAATTAAGATGAAAGTTCAACATTCATCGAAGGATTTGAATTTACAACAAAAATTTTTATTTTATAACCAAGAATAATTTTTTTACAAAAATAATAGATTATTAAAAGATACATGAGTTTTCAACAAAGTAAATGAATTTTCAACAAAATAGTTAAATTTTTAAATAAAGAGATGAGTTTAAAAGAAAACAATTTTTAAAAACAGTGAATCTCCTAAATCATTCTTCTGCCTAAGTTAATCTTGAAATTATATCAATGTTCTAAAATGAAAATAAAATGTCTAAATAATTTAATTTAAAATATTCTCACACTGGTATCAAATAAATTTAACTTATTATCTATTGCTCGATTGAAAATAATACAAAATAAAATACAATTAAATACAATGTTTTTAACAAACATTTGGTAAAAATTTTCGCATTTAAAAAATTTCCTGTAGATCAGAAAAATACTAATATGTGAAACAAATTGATTTATAATAGGAATAATTAAACAATCCTGAATAGGCTAATTTTATTTAAATGCAAATACTCGCATTCAATGTTGAGTGAGAGGCCATGACCCTGACAGAGAGCGGCGTGCCAATACAAATGATACAACTTTTATATAACGGTGCTTCGTCCGTTGCACATTAAATCAATGGTGTCATGAATTGCATAGAAAAGAATTTTGGCACCTATCTAATCCTTCCTCATGGCATTTCATTAACCCAAAATTTTTCATGAATAATTGATAAAAATTTTATTCAAAAGCTAAGAATATTTATACAGATAAAAACCGATGTTTAAATGTAAATTTTCACAGCTCAAGTGGGGGAGGGGGGGGGGGGGTCGAGAGGTTTGTTTACGGTAAGGGGGGGTCCTTCATTCATGAATGTAATTTTTGGAAATTCATAAACGAAAAAAAGAACTCGCAGTTATTGTACAAAAATTTAATATGAAATAAATTTACACGCCAAAGAAACCAGAATAGTAAAAAACGAACCTAGCCAAAAAAAATGTGTATAAAGTCAGGGACTTCAAAAAAATCTTGCAAAAGTCAGGGAATTTTTACAAATTAAAATAAATAACTTGTATTTTTATAACACTTGTATTCATATTTCTTTTTTTCCTGAATATTATATTTTTAGTGATAAATTTTATTATTTTTTTGAAAGTTCAACAATTTTGTTGAGAAATCATCCTTGTTGGTTGTAAATTCTACTGTTTTGTTGAAAACTCATCTTTTTTGGGATGAAGACACAACTTTTATACAGAAAATTTACTTTTTGAAATCATTCATCTTTGGTGATAAAAAGGTCAACCGGAACTGTTTTGAATGAAAATTCAACTGTTTTTTTTTTAATTTGTTTTTTTATTAAAAAATGTATCTACGTAGTAGAAATCTCATCTTTCTCATATAAAAACGCAAGGGTTTCCTTGTCAATTCAACAATTTTGTTTTAAAATCATCCTTTTTATTGAGAATTCAACTATTTCGTAGAAAATTCACTTATCTAAAATTCATATTTATGTATTTAAAAGTCAACTGATATCTTTTGTACATGAAAATACAGCCATTTTTTATTGTTGAAAATTTGTACTTTTTAAAAAAAAGAATACATCTGCTTTAGTAAAAATGGCACCCTTCTTGGATCAAAATAGAACTATTTGATTGAAAACTGAACAGTTTTATTAAAAAATCGCACCTTTTCTTTCAAAATTCAACTATTTTGCTTAAAATTCAACTATTTTGTAGAACATTTACTTTTTGTGCAAAAATCATATTGTGGTGTTGAAAAGTCAACTGATTTTTTTTGTTTGGAATTCAAGTATTTTTGAAAATTTGTTTTCTTAATTTAAAAGTTTATCTACTTCAGTCGAAATTCCATCTTTCTTGGATAAAAATGCAACTGTTTCGTTGCCAATTCAACAATTTTGTTTTAAAATCATCCTTTTCGGTTAAAAACTCAATATTTTGTAGAAAATTTATTGGTTGTCTAAAATGCATATTTTGGTTTTGAAAAGTCAACTGATGTTTTTTGTATATGGAAATACATCTATTTTTTTGTTGTTGAAAATTTGTCCGTTTTTAAAAAAGAATTAATCTTCTTTAGTAAAAATGTAACCCTTTTCGGATAAAAATGGAACTGCTTGCTTGAAAATTTAACTGTTTTGTTGAAAATTCAACTGCATCTTTCTTGGATAAAATGACAACTGTTAGCTTAAAAATTCAACAATTTTTTTAAAAGTCATCCTTTTTGTTTGGCAATTCAACTTTTTGTTCAAAATTCAACTATTTCATAGGAAATGTTTAATTTTGTTTTGTTTAATTTTCCTATTTATTAAATAAATTGACGCGTTTTAGCAGAAATTTCATCTTTCTTGGATAAAATACAAATATTTGGTTAAAAATTCGACAATTTTGTTAAAAAATCATCCATTTTCGTGGAAAATTCACCTGTCTTTTATTAAATACAACATTTCGTATAAAATTTACTTGTCGATTAAAACTCATATCTTTGTGTTAAAAAAATAAACCAAAATTTTTTCTGTAGACATTTTTGTACAGAAATTTCGTTATTTTAATGCATTTAAAAAATATTGTATTTTTTGTTGAGAACAATTTTTTCTTGACTTGTGACAGTACGTGACTTGTTTACTGCACATAAATATCGGTTTTGCTATAAGGAAGACTGTCGACGAAAAACAATTTTAAACGTGAAGTTCTCATAGCATTGTTTTGTGTGTTTTGTACAAGTGGATGTGTACAAATGGGTGTGTTCAATAGTTCCTTTTTTTAAAATTGAAAATGTAAAATCTTGAATCAAAAAATTTCATTCTTCACTGTGTTTCTAAGCAGGTAATCGTTGCGTTATTTGTATTGTTGTCTGTAAAAAACATCGTAAAATATTATGCATTATTCAGATTTGAGCAAATATTAGTAGTGTAAAATAAAAAATTCTTTAAATTTGAAAGTTTTAAACTGGAGACTTTCTGTATTTTTCTGCACTTTTGTATATCCATTGGGGTGCTCAATACAAATTTAGATCTGGAAAACAGTTTTCTTGATTATCGACTTGAAAAAAGAAGTGAAAATTTTAGAAAAAAAATTCTTTTGCCCTAAGAAAAAACTTATTTTTGTAGAAGTATTTATTTTTAATAATTTAAGAAATTAATTTATATAACTTAATATTTGTCAATTTTTAATTAAACTTGAATGCTTATATATAAACGAAAAACAGATAAAGGATATGAAATATCGATCAGATGATACATTCAGTCAAGTTGAGATTATTTTTAATATCTTTAATTCAAAATCTTATTCAAAATAAAAAACAAAAACGGGGTGAATAAACTGAGAACAAATGATCTGCAATCTGCATTTAAAACTCTATCAATTTTGGGTCACTTAAACTTAAATTTTTAGTTTAAATGTACAAACATTTTGTCAAATGTGTTCCTCAATCCTTAAAATTAAAGTACGCTTAATTTCCAAGGGCACCTTGGCCAGAGAATTTTGCATTTCTGAATGTTTATTTAATATAAGTTTACTTAAATTATGATAATTCGAGATTTATCGCACAATAATTATTTACTCTTCAACATCGTTTGGCATATAAGGAAAATTATCTTCAATTACAACAAGGGTACTCCCATAATGCGAATATTTTGATTATTATGTGTTTCAATTATTATAAAAAAATTAAAATAACAAATCACCAAATATTATCATTTTTGTATAAAAACATTTTTCCTTCGGTAAAAATATTTTTAATTCTGGCAAAAGTAATTGTTAGTCACAATTTCTGTAAAACATGAACAATTATAATTGTTATAATCATTTTTGAGCAGAAATGTAAAATTTGTGGCTTTTTCAATTCCGAATTTCCCTTCAACATCTGAATTAATGCAGATATTCTTAAAAATAAGATAGGTTTAATTATAAGATACAACAATTTTTAATCTTGTAAACAAATTAAATAAATAAATTCAAATATTTAGCACTTTGGCCTGGATAAGTATTTAACAATAAGTAATTTCTATAAGAAAGTTTTGTATTGACATATTTAAATCAAAGGTTTTTTTTTAAATTTGGATATCTCTCAATCATTTGAGTTCCTGCAGATATTCTTGAAAATAATGTATATGTAATTCTATTAATTAACTTTATAAGCAATTGTATTTTCCGCTAATAAGAATTTTTTCAACAATGCTTTCAAAACTTTTTAAATAGATAAAAGTTTTGTAATATTTAAAATGAAATAATAACAATTAGTAATAAAAAGGGTTTATTGTCAATTTTGTATCGAAACAGTGACTGCAAATCTTCCTAACAAAAACTTAAAGCAGTTGTAGTGCAAAAAAAATTATTTTCCAGGCCAAAGTGCCAAAGATTTTAATTTATCTATTTACCTTATTTGTTCACAAGATTAACACTTGTTGTATTTTAACAAATATAATGAAACCTATGTTATTTTAAACAAAAGCCACATCAATGAAGAGGATAAAGAGAAATTTGAAATTGAAAAAGCAACGAATTTCAAATTTATCCGCAAAAATTGCTTATAAAAATTAAAAATTGCTACTGTTTTATATGAATTGTGACTAACAATCTCTCTTACAATAATTTAAAAATCGACAAACAAGAAAATTGATTACCAGATCTAAATTAGCCTAGCGTAACTCTACACAATTTTTTGTTATTGAATACAAATGTATGGGAGTATTTTTTTACGAAAAAGAATCATTTTTGGGGGATAGCGTTCGAGAAATTAAAAAAATCCAAACTTGTATTGGGCACCTCATTAGGTATACAAAAGAGCAGAAAAATGCAAAGAGTCTCAAGTTTAATACTTACAAATTTAAAGAATTTTTTATTTTGCACTACTAATATTTTCTCAAATCTAAATAATGCATCATATTTTTTATGTTTTTACAGACAAAAATTAAGCAAAGATTACCTGCTTAAAAATGCATTAAAGAATAAATATGATTGATTCAGGATTTTACATTTTTAATTAACAAGAGGAACTATTGAACACACCTATTTGTACACATCGACCTGTAAAACAAAAACACGGAACAATGTTATGAAAATTAAATTTTTTAAATTGTTTTTCGTCAACAGTCTTCTTTGTCGCAAAACCGATATTTATGAGCAGTAAAAAAGTCACGTACTGTCACAAAGAGATTATATAAAATGGTCATGTGATAAATTGCACCTATGGATAATAAACTGTCATTTTTGTTCACTTCAGGGCGGCGTTTCCTGCTCGTAGAATCCTGCTTAAAAACGACATTCAGTTCATTTTATCATGTTTCATCTAATGAGTTTTCGTATATCTAAAGCCTGAAATTAAATCCTTGCAATGTTGCGATTTTAATAATCCTATAATTTCAATATTATGAAATTTTTATTTTTAACTGCCCCATATATAAAGTTTTTTGTATCAAACAATCTAATAATTAAGCAAATTCATCGAAAACTACGTCTTGATGAATTTGTGTATAAATTCGATTGAATTTGAGTAAATATTTTTAATTTTTAATTATTTAAATATTTTTATTAAATATTTTGGACAAACGCCGTTAACTGCAAAATTTGGCGAGTCGTGATTTGGAATAGAGCCGTAACTGCCCATTACGGGGTTTTCTGAATTTCAACGTCACAATCAACACCGTTAACTGCATTTTAGATAATTAATTACCATTTAAAATTTTTTGTTGCAAAAATGAAAAGTTTATATGCTACTTAGTCAAAAACCACAAAAAAAACTGCAGAAAATGAATTAGAATCCGCGATATACGCGAATAAAGCTTCGATCAGTTTTCATCGATTCTGTCGGCTTCGTTCATTTTGCAATTAAAGGATTATTGAAAAATATGAGAAATACAAAATTAAGCTATATACACCGAACCCTCGGTTTAATTCCAGTGTCGGGAGTTGCCTGCTAATGGCGGTGACACATGATTTACAACCTTCCCTTGACCCAGCGAGGTGTGAAACTACAGGGGTCAGCAGTTCTAAGAAGGCCTAAACTGCGGGGCTGTAAACCGAGGGTCTGGTGTATTTTAATTTAAAGTATTATAAAATATAATTAATACAATAAATTAAAAAAAATTAAAATAGCTACATCGGCTTTCATGCAAATTTTTATTTAATTTAAAGTTTAGTTTTATTCGGCTTCAAATTATCTGTAATTAAATTTTCTTAAGAAACAACATGGAATTCTTAATGATGTCTTTGATTTTGAAAACTGGTCCATTTTGAAGAATTTTATAGTTTAGAATGAAAACATTTGAAGCAGTAATTTAGGATCCTTACATTTTTAATGTGTATAATTTAGAACAATAGATTTTTAACTGTTTTTTATTTAAATCATTCAGTTTTGAAGACTTACAATTGAAAACTTTTCAATTAAAAAAAATTTACTAAAAAAATTCTGTTTTAGGGGGTCCCAATCAAACTTTATAAGTGAAAAATGTACTTTTACGAGCATCCGGCGATATGAGTATGGATTTTTGTCGGTTTTTAATATAAAATGTTTCTAATACTTGAAATAATAATTTATATTGATAATCAAATGTTTAAATAAGATATTTAAATAATTTATTACTTTTTTCAGCAATTTTCTCTTAAAATAGAGTTAGAAAGTCGCGGTTTTTCCGGATTTTTAACATTATTTTTAACTTTTAAATTAAAGCGTGGCAAAAATCAATTAAAGATCACAAAAATAGTTGTCGAAAGAAACTATTATTGTTTATAACTATCTTCTCATATAGCAATGCCAGATATTTGCGTTTTTTCTCAATAATTTCACTTTTTGTCAACTTTTTGCTTAAAACGAAGGTATAGTTAATAAAATTCAACAAATCTAATTATTTAAACTAATTATTATTGTTTATGCCTATCTTCTTCTATAGCAATGCTAGATAATTGCGTTTTTCTTATATTTTTCACTTTCTCTCTACTTTTTACTTATTGAGCAAGTTAAAAAACATAATTGTTAAAAAAATTCATTTTTGCTTGTAACTATATTCTCTCCGAATAATGCTAGACAGTTGAGGGGTTTTTAATGAAAATTTCAGCTTTTCTTTGACTTTTTAGTTAATCAGAAAGAATAAATGTTGATACTGATATTAATTTTTTTAATGCTCTCAGTAAATACTCCAAGAAAACTTTACAAGTAATATGATCCATAAAAAAATTTTAAACATATTTCATGTATCTGTTTTATTTCAGAAAAATATATGCACAAAAAAGAAAGATATTATTCGAAAAAAGCAATGTAGGTTTTTTTTAGGAAAAACCGTAGTTTTCTTGAAATTATCTAAGATAAGATAACTGCAAACAATAATAAATTATTTAAACAATTATGCACATTAATTGCATTAATTTGTACCTCAATATGTAAAATTGGGGAAAAGATAAAAATTACAGAAAAACCGCAAATTTTGAGCACTTATCAAAGCGAATATAGTTATAAACATTATTAAATAATTGAAATTTGTTTGAACAATTAGGTTTGCTAATTTGAAGTTTTTATCATCTTGCTCTAAATGAAAAAACTCTTCTAAATTAAAGAGATTTCGAATATTTATGATCAAAATTAAAGACTTTCGACATTTTAAGTTGTCAAAATTCACAACTCTTCAATTTTTAAGAGTTACAATAAAAAATTCTTGAATTAAATAGTTCAGTTTTCGAGGTTTACAATTAAAATTTATGCAATTTTCGCGATGTGCAATTCAAAATTCTTCAATTTTGAATATTTTCAATTAGAGAATCTTCGATGCTTATATGTACCTATAATTGAACATTTTAAAATTTTAATGATTTTAAAAAATAAAAAATAAACTTTTCAAATCTACATTAAAAAGAGCTTTACAAACAGAAAAAAAGAAATTTTGTTGTGGCAACTTTAGGTACATATTAACAAAAGTGCATAATTGGTCATTGTTTTGGAATATTACAATTTGTCGAAAAAATTTCTTTCTTACTTTCTTTTGCATTTTAAGTTTCGTCGACTTTTTTCTGTACAAATCTTACTTGTCTTAAATATTCAAGTTTGAAATCCTCATAAAGTCCAAAAAAGGGCATTGAACCTGAAAATTTTTCAAAGAATGCTTGAAAATATTCTTTGCCTCGAAAGAAAAACTCTCTCTTTGAACCCTCCTAATCAAAGATTAATAACTGATTATTAATGTAAACAATCTGAGAGAATTGAAAGCATCTCTCAATATTTAGAAAACATGATGATAGGCATTTACAAACTGATGGATCATGGAATGTACTTTGCCTTCCTCATTAGAAATTTTTATTTATCTCCAAGCATGTCATATCTGGATCTTCAGTAAGTAATTATAAATTAATCTAAAAAGAAGGGATGTTCTACAAAGCAGTTCAACTTTCGGCAAAATTAGTTGATTTTTTGATCCAAAAATAAGAATTTTTAAAAAGGTACGTAAATTATTCACCAAAAGAATTACTTTTATACAAAATTGTTGATTTATGTAAATGTTGATTTATAATTTTTAACTAAATAATTGAATCTTTATCAAAGA
The DNA here is from genome assembly GCF_010883055.1 of Belonocnema kinseyi. Classification (NCBI taxonomy): domain Eukaryota; kingdom Metazoa; phylum Arthropoda; class Insecta; order Hymenoptera; family Cynipidae; genus Belonocnema; species Belonocnema kinseyi. The sequence goes on from NC_046658.1 coordinate 125,404,878, forward strand.
ACATAAATTTACACCCAAGAAGATTAATATTCCACCGAGAAAACCGAATTTTCACAAAATTTAAGAATGTTCCACCAAGTAGTTAAATCTTCAGTGAAATATTTGAATTTACAAATAAAAAAGATAAATTATTAACCGAGAATGGAACATTTACATTTTTAAATTAAAAAATTAATCCTGTACCAACAAAAAATAAATTTTTAATAAAATACTTAGACTTTCAACAAAAAACGATTAATTCTCCAGAAAATATTTTTTGTATGATTAAAGACTAATTTTCTATAAATTACATGCGTTTTCATCAAAATAGTTGAATTTTAAACTAAAGAGTATAAATTTTTCAGCTAAGTGGTTGAATTTTCAAATAAAAATGATAAATTTTCGACCAAAAACAAACGACAAAAATTACTTTCACCCAAAATTGTTAAATATTCTAAAGCGTTTATACAACGCAGATTAATTTTCTGCCAAGAAAGACGAGTTTTGAACAGAACTCATCAATTTTTAACCAAAAATGGATTAGTTACATTTTCAATTCAAAAAATTAATTTTACATTAACGAAAAACGATTTAAGAAAAATTAAATTAAATTCTTAATTAAAAAAAGCTGATTTTCAACCAAACAGTTGAATTTTCTACCACATTTTTTCGCCAATTTTTTACCCAAAAATACGAATTTTCAAAAAAATAGGTGAACTTTCGAGTGTTGAATATTTTGCAATTTTGATTATTTTTTAAACTAATAGCTGATTTTATAATTTATGAATATCAATTGCTAACAAAAAATGGTATAGCCACGTTTCCAACTGAAAAAATAATTTTCTTCCAAAAAAAAACGTTATTTTCAACGAAATAGTTTAATTTTTAACCAAAATAAATTAATTAAAAACCAAATTGTTGCAAATATAACCAAAAAAAATCGAATTTATGCTGAAAGCGATGAATTTTAGATAAAAAAATATTTGTCTTTCAAAAGAAAAAAAAATAATTAAAGCGTAATACTGTAAAATCTCTTTTGGTTGAAATTTGATCTTTTCTGGGCCAAAATGTAACTATTTCATAAAAAAATAATCAGTTATAGTTTTCGATTCAATGATTTTTTTAAAAACTTATCTTTTCTTGCTAAATTCTAATATTTTTTATATAAAATTCGAATCTTTTTTAATTGAAATAGCACCTATTGCAGTTTCGCTTGAAAAATTTTGTTAAGAATTCAACTATATATGGTTAAAAGTTGAAACTTATTTGTTAAAAATGCTGTTTTTTGGTTGAATATTCGTCATTTTAGTTCAAAATTAATCCCTTTGGTTATAAATATAATTATTTTGTTGAAAATTTCTCTTTCTGGTAGAAAACTAATCTTCTTGGTTAAAAATTCATCTTGGTAGAAAATTTGTCTGTTTTAAATTAAAATTTAATTATTTGATTGAAAGCAATTTTTTTCTTAAAAACTTGATTTGACATATCTGAAAGCTTGAAAAATATTTTTGAATAATTTTAAATATTGTATGAACTTTAAATTGTTATAACCTTGTAACCTTTAAAGCAAATAGACAAATAAACTTACAAATGAATGGATATTAAAAAATTTTTTCTCCTCAAAACAGTACATAAACAAATATAGAATGTCGAAATTTAAAGTCTTAAAATTACTAAAAAAACAATAAGAAGAAATATTCAGTTTCCAAGCCTCTCTTTCAAAACCAAAAGGCAATCAACTGAAATTGCAGATATTTTGTAATAAACAATACTGCATACCGTTAGGGACTTTTCATAGTGCAGCCTCTAGAATGCACTCTACAATAGAGGGATTAAATTAACATACTGCTATTATAACTGATTCTATCCTATTATCCTTCATTTCATTAAGCAACGACTATTCACTGGACTAATAATTCTCTCATTGGCAATTTTTTCTTAGATCTCAACCAGTCCTAACTGTTTCAATTTTTTTCTTTAATTCTTCAAAACCTTTTCGAAATGTTTATGCTAAAACAAATAATTACTCATTATTTTAGTTCTGACCGAAACTAATTTAGAATTTTGAAACAATCTTCTATTCTTTCAATATTTAATTGAACGTAAAAAAACACACGCGAATATTTGTTGTCTCACGTAATTTTCAAATTAAAATATAAAATTATTATTTATAAACAATTTTTAATATATCGCACAATCTATTATCGAAAATACATATACAACATTTTAATATACATATACAACATTTTAATTAATTTATGAAAATTATTATATTAACTTCAGAATGAATAGCAATTTCCGACGAAATGTTCGGCGAGAAGCTCTAGCTAACATACAATTGTACAACATTTTTAATTTTCTTTAAAATCTAATGATTTTTTACAAAAACTTCCGACTCAATGTTTAGAACGCCAGTATGACGAAAGATTGTTAAAATGTGAATCTACTTTGAAAGCTGATCTTTGTTATTAAAAATACCAAATTCCGTTTAGAAATGCGAACACAATCCAAAATTGTTCAAGCTCGTAAATTTTATCACTTCAAACAAAAACCGTTGTATAATTTTTATTTACATAAAAGTTTTGTTTAAGTACTAATAATTTCCGTCAAAAACACTATCATAACATTACAGAAAACTGTTGATAATTGTAAATCCTTTTCGAAACATAATAATTTTTGTTTAGAAAAACCAATTTATTAACAAAATTCTAAAACAATCTGAAACTGTTGAAAAATTATAAATCTTGTTCAAAATATAATTATTTTGGCTTTAACATACCCATTATTTCCATTACGCATTACCTCTTTAGTACGATGGCAAAAAAATAAAAATTAGTCAAAGTAGGCGCCTTGCATCTAAAACAAGGGTTTGTACAGTCTGTCAAGTTAAAGCGTGGGTGGCTTTACTCGCAGTCGGTAAGGTGTATCGACATGATTTTGGTGTCAAAATATTAAGAAGAGCTCCCTC
>NC_046658.1:125407924-125409281 GCF_010883055.1 Belonocnema kinseyi
TCGACACCTTGACAAATGTAATTCCATGTAGAAACATGCGTTTAAATAAAATATTTTACCAAAAAAGTTACCCACGCTTTAACTTGACAGACTGTACGTTAATACTTAATAAAATTTTGATAAAATTCAAAAAATAAAATAAATTCCCGATAAAAAATGTAAAATTCCTAAATTAAAAAAATTTTCAACTTTCCTCCTTGTTGAGCATTCAAAAATTAAGAAACCTAAAAACAAACGTTTAATCTCACTAAATCACCCATTACTGTGAATAAATCGTATTTTGTCACAGGTTTGATAACAAATTTCTTGTTTTGCCTCAACATCATAAAAAGTGGTCAGGAAAGGTAATTAAATAAGAAAGTATAGTAAAGCTGAAAACCTCTCCAGAAATTAAAAAATGCCTCTTTTTTAATAAACAAAAAATAAGTGTTCGAACTTCGTTACGTACTCAGTCATTGTACTTAACGCACATTTTTATAGGACTTGCAAAATTAAAGGTTAAACCATCGACAACTGATATTTAATGATTGTAAATTCTCTCTTTTTTTAGCTCATTATGCTTGAACGAACAGATTATCACCATGTGTCTCATGAGAGAACATGATTTAAAAACGAATTTTAAAATTGAATTTAAAAACAATTTTGTTATTAAACATTTTATTATACCTTGTATCCTTCGTCCAAAAATGTAATTCTTTTACTTATGTCATTTCTCAGGATTAAAAAAAAAATGATGCATCCTATCATCAAATTATTTGAGAACAAATTTGTAGCTCTTTGTGGGAAACTTCCACGTCGTCTTTTTTTGTTTTAACAACTGTTGTCTCTTTATTTTTTTCGTAGAGCATGCCGATTATTCAAAAATTTTAATTTTTTAATTTTTAATTTTGTTTTTTAAAAGTCAATTTGCGAAATAGGATTTTTAATTTTGCATAATTTTTTGTAGGATTAAAATTAAGATTTTCAATTTTTCAAGAAAATTCAGAAAATTTTTCTGATAATATTATATAGATTTCAAATAGTCACATTTGGTCTTCTTGACTTCTTTAAATATCGTGCGTTGTTTAGCTTATCATTTTTTATTTCCAATTGTGTTTATTTTAATATTTCAGATGCTATAACCCTGAACATTTTCTTTTAATCAAAAAAAGTCGTGAAGATAAATTGTTTGAATTTTCTGTAATACAAAGAGCCGTAGATAAAACCTTTAAATTAAAAAAAAATTGATGAAAAATGTAGAAAGTGCTTTAAATTTATGAATTTTCATAAGAAATAACTCGCTAGCGAACATGATATTTTATTACATTCTCGTTCGAGAAGGTATTAGATTTGTGTAAAATTTTACCCCCCCCCCCCC
>NC_046658.1:125409294-125423985 GCF_010883055.1 Belonocnema kinseyi
CCCCCCCCCCCCCATAGTGGGAGGAAATGCACTTTTTCCTTCAAAAATGTCCAGAGCCTTCAAGTTTGGCCCGATTTTTAATTTTTTTATTAATCAAACCTTATTAAATTCTGAAGAGCTTGACACTCTGAACTTTTGTCTCTTCTACTTGTTTATTATTAATTTTTTCACTCAAAGTATGGAAAAACTTAAATTTTTCACATAACAATTTTTCACGCTTTAATAACTGATTAGGTAACCTTTATGCTGTCTTAAATGAATGTTTAGAGACTCCTGGAATACAAATAATTTGCTCATTAGTCCATTTATTTGTTATAAAAAAATGTTATGAACAAATTAGCAAATAGTCTTATTTTCGGTAAAAAAATTTTTCTGTTTACTAAATGTGCTTCATATTAATGTAAGAATGATATATAATTACAATAATAATTTAAAAGTTTATAGTAACCATTGTTATAAGCAATTCTTATGGCAAAATATTAAAATTTCATATTTTTTCAAATTATAATTTCCTTCAATCGCCAGAACAACTTGAGGTATTTCGGAATTTAATAAATAACAATTGTTATTGTTAACTTTTCTACTATTTTTGTGACTAGCAGTCATTCATTCAATAGCTTAAAACATTTTCAGTGCAAAAGCAAAAAAAATTCTGTGCGAAAGGGCCAAAATTTTGAATTTGTTTATCTAATTTGTTTATAAAAATATAAATGGTTATATTTTATCAAATATTATTTTCAATTTATTATTTTAAGAAACACCTGAAGTCGTTCTGGCGATTAAAGGAAATTATAATTTGAAAAAATCTGAAATTTTAATATTATACCATAAGAATTGTTTATAACAATGGTTATTATAAACCTTTAAATTATTCTTGGAATTATATATTATTCCTACATTATTATGAAGCACTTTTAGTGAACAGAAAAATTTTTTACCGATAATAAAACTATTTGCTAATTTGTACAAAAAATTTGTTTATAACAAATAAATGGACCAATGAGCAAATTATTTGTATTCTATGAGTCTCTAAACATTCATTTAAGACAGTATAAATTTTACCTAATCAGTTACTAAAGCGTAAAAAATTGTCATGTAAAAAATTTCAGTTTTTCCATACTTTGAGTGCAAAAATGATTGATAAACAAGTAGAAGAGACAAAAGTTCAGAGCGTCAAGCTCTTCAGAATTTAATGAAGTTTAATTAAAAAAAAATTAAAAATCAGACAAAAATTGAAGGCCCTGTTATTGTCATAACAACTTTTTGAATCTTCTTGAAAAGTTAAAAATTTTACTTTTGATCGCACAAAAAAATGAAACATAAAAAATTTCATTTTCTGTTCAGACTGTACAACATACGACAAAAGATAAAAAAACAAAAATTTTGCATTTAGAAAAAATCTACACACTTGTTGATAGTTACTTTTCGATAGGACTCGTAATTTTTGTTTGACTCGTAAAAAATAGTATTAAAAATAAAAATGTTGTAAACATCACACAAGTGATAAAAAAAATAAAAGGCAAAACTTGTTTAACCAAGAAATATCCGAAAATTTTGTATACAGTTTTTAAATAAAAAACAATTTAAATTGAAAAAAAAACCTTTTGAAAACGACACAAACTACAATAACATTTGATTTAATACATTTTTTCACCTAATTTATATCTAAAAATTTCTTAGAATCACTTTACGCTATAGGAGGCGTATATTTGGTTCAAATCGTAAAAAATAACATTGAAAATGAAAAAAAAATTATGGAAAAATTACGAAAGTTGTATTAAAATGTATAATAATTTTTTTTATATGATGCGAATTTTTTTTAATTTAAAGGAATCTGCATTATCATCAGAGGTAGTTACCATCAATAAGTGTAGATGTCATTCCACAATCTGTGGGAATAGAAATTAAAACTTTTGATCAAGTTAACTCTTCAAATAACAGAAACATTTCAGACCAGATTTAAAATAAATTAAAAAAATGTTTACATTATTTTTTTCTGAAAAAGGATCTCCTCACTTCGCTCCACCGAGGATTGAACCACAGAACTTTCAATTCTCTCACTCTCTCTCTCTCTCTCTCTCTCTCTCTCTAATAGCTTAATTGGAAAGGACCCGACCGGCAATCGGAAGAACTTTTTTCAGGAAAATCTAATTTAAAAACTTAAAAACTTAAATTTTTATCTAGCCAGAAAAAACAGTCAGCATTTCGTGTTATTTGAAGAGTTACCTTGATTGATAGTTTTGATTTCTATTGTCACAGATTGTGGAATGACATCTACACTGATGGATAGTAACTATCTCTGATGATAATACAGATTCCTTTAACTTACTCGTATCGTAAATGTAACACCTGGCTTGAGATAGCGCAGATTCCGGAAAAAGGATTTTCCTTTCGATCTCTCCAATAGCTTAATTGGAAAAGCACCCGACCAGCAAATACAAGGTCTGTAGTTAAAATCCCAGTCGAGCGAAGTGAAAAGATCTTTCTTCAGAAAATTTAATTTTAACAGTTTGTTTGCAATTATAAAAATCAATCAATGAAAATACGAATGTTTCAATTCTAATACATATTATCATTTAATCACTACTGTTGGGTCTCCGAGACCCGAGCGAATTTTTGAAGTTTAAATTTCGATAAGAATCAGTGGGCTTGTGGAGCGCAAAAACCGAAAAATTTCCTACCTCATTAGTTTCCATACAAAGAGGAAGTATAGTCCACAGCTGTGCGTGCCAGACCCGGCAGTAGTGTTTACGTTGCACTTGATCCAATAAGCTTCAAATTGGACAAAGGTGTCAGGTGCAAATACAGTCCACTACTAAATAAAGATATAAAAACGCAAATGACTTGCACTAAGTTCGACATCCGCGCTGCGAAGAACACAGGTAGCTGTTATGTGCTTCTTATGTTCCGTGGCCTGCGGAACTCCAATAATTAATATTTAATCTAAACAATTTTTGTATGAAAAAGAACTTTTATTATATAAATTAGATTTTTCTGAAAATAGATCTTCTCCTTTGCTCCGCTGGGAATCGATTCTCATCAGAGAAGGTATTATTATTATTACACCATTCAGCCATTTCCCTTTCGGGGTAGGCGTGACTCACTCGGTAGGGGAAAGGAGTAGTGTGTGGAAGAGATAAAGATTTTTCAGATTGATCCAGAATTCTCGTGCTATTTGAGTAAATAACACGTTCGTTCCGCAACACTGCTCCGACCTAGGTTGCTGATCAATCTCTCTAGCAATCACCCCAAGCGAAGAACCTCACGAAGTCTTTATGTAAGGTTCCCCACTTGGGTCCATTAGTAGCCAAGGTCTTTTGTTTCAGGCGTCATTCACTCTACTGGCACTCTTTTTATTAACTATTTGCCGTCATACTTTCCTGTCCTGGCATACTTCTCTAGCTTATTTTATGTCCATGCTTTTTTTCATGCAGGCTCTCGTCTTTCTGTGACTTCTTATGTCTCTTCTAACTAGGGTCTCATTCACACAATCTAACCATTCTTTCCGCGGTCTACCTCTGTGCACGCTGCCATTTACTTTACCTTGATATGTTTCGTTAGTCGTTCATTTGGCATTCTCTCAACATGTCCGAACCATCTTAACCGATTTCTTTCCCATGTGCCTACTAGCGTCTCTTTTGCAACACACTCTTTTAGAACTATCTCGTTACTTACTTTGTCCATCAGGGTTTTCCTGCATATTATGCGCATGAATTTCATGTCAATTGCGTTAATTCTACTCTTTTCTTTTTCTTGATAAGTCCATGTCTCGCTACCGTATAGTACAGTCGGTATAAATATAGAATTATGTATAGCCATTTTAGCTTTATTTGATATATTTTTACTTCTGATAAGGGGACCTGCTCTACCAATAACCTTCTTACCTTCATTTATTGGTCTATCTTATTCCTCATCTATCTTCCCGTCCCTAGTAAATAAGCTACCAAGGTATACGAACTTATCAACTTGTTCAATTCTCTCATCATTTAATAAAATGTTGCGTAGTGTTTTCTCACTCTTTCCTTCGAATACCGTAGTTTTTGTTTTATTTGCGTTAATTTTGAGGCCCATGCTCTTCATGGTTGCATCTAGTTTATTCAACATTCTTTGTAAGTCTTCGATAGACTCTGCCATAACAACCTTATCATCTGCGAACGCTAACCCACGTACCCTTACTGTTTCGAGATCCACACCCTCTTCGTCAAAGAGAGCCATTCTTAAACACTTGTCCATAAATAATATAAATAACCATGAAGACATAACGCATCCTTGTCTAACTCCTTAAATGATATCGAAACAGTCTCTCAGTTTCCCATTCACTCTTACACTCGCTTTGCTACCTTTATATATTGTTTTTATAGCTTGTAGGATCCATCCATTGACTCCATACTCTTTCAGGACTTCCCAAAGTTTACTTCTATCTACCTTGTCAAAAGCTTTTTCTAGGTCAACAAATGCACAGAAAACTTTTTTTCCTACTCTCAAACTTTTTTCTGTTATTTGCCTTAAGCTAAATATTTGATCCGTACATGACCTTCCTGGCATAAACCCACTTTGGACTTCCCAATTATTGCACTCGCTTTCATCTCCCTTTCTCTTGTATAATTGGTACGATAATTGCTTTTTTCCAATCGTCTGGGACGTCTCCCATCTCGAAACATAAATTTATCAATTCGCACAGTCTATGTGGTATGCACGCGCCACCGTGTTTAAGCATTTCAGCGTTAATACCGTCTACCCCGGCAGCCTTACCATTTTTCAAGTTCTTAATTATATCCCTAACCTCAGTGACACATACTTTTTGAATTAAGTTTTCCATCGCATCGTGTTCAACATCGCAGTTGTGGTGTCCTATAGCTTCATTTTCGAATTGTCTCCTAAAATAGTCACTGAAAACCTCTAGTATTCCGCCTGCATCATATACCATTTCCCCCCTACTATTTCTCATGTTGACAATTTCTGTACTTTTGTTTCCTTTCATTTTTTTATAAAGTAGTTTCCTGCTTCCTTCAAAGTCGTTTTGTATTTTTATCTCTTCTTCTGCTGCATCACCAAAAATTCTTCCTACAACTGCGGTACCACATACTTCGATCATACATCTAACAAGGATATCCCGTAACATTGTCCAGGCGCCCTCTATATCTTTGTTTTTTAAACGGTCCTCCCATGTTGCCCTATCTATGCTTGCGATTATCTTATTTTGGAAATCTATTCGCACATCCGGTTTCTGTAGGTTCTCAATTTTTATTCGCGTTTGTTTTGCTTTCTTGGTTCTCTTTTTTTCTCCATCCCCGACCTAAGTTAATTTTTGAGATCAGAAGGTAATGATCAGTATTGCATTCAGGGCCCCTCATGACTCTTGTATCTTTGACTAACTCCCTTAGTCTTTTATCCGCAACAACAAAGTCAATTATACTGCGGCTATTTCCTTTAGACCAGGTGTATATGTGGATCATTTTATGCCTAAACCAAGTATTTGTAATAAACAGACCCTTTTCTAAGCATAGACCAACCAATTTATCTTCGTTATAGTTTGTTCTTGGATCCCCAAAATTACCTAATACTCTTTCTTTATCCTGATTTTGGATGCCCACCCAACCGTTCATGTCTCCTGGTAGAATTATTTTTTTCCCATGTTCGCAAATGTTTATTGTGTCATTTAAGGTGTCCCAGAAGGCGTCTTTCACTTCTCTAGGATCACTATCAACCGGCGCGTAGCATGCTACGAGTATGATAAATAGCCTTCTGATTCCTACTTTCATTCTAGCCCACAGCAGTGTGGGAGACACGATACCATGGTCTCCGAAATGCTGCTTTGCTCTTTCATTCAAAATCAGACCTACTCCTTGTTTACCGTGTGATTCACAGTCTACTCCTGACCATATTTCAAATCCGCCTTTCATCACGCCGTTTTTTATGTCTTTGGTTTCACATCCCTTTTTCTTTGTTTCGGGCACACATAAAATATCTAGTTTCTTCACGTCCATAGTTTCAAGCAATTCTTTTACTTTGAGATCATTTACTCCCCTAGCATTCCAAACACCCAGTCTCCATTCGTCGCATGAAGCATGACCTTCAGATTTTCCGTGTGCATGCCTTTTGTCATTAAAAGTTCCAGTCCTTTTCGAGGCTATTTTGTAGTTTGTATTATTCACTAACACCTTTATGCAATAAGTTTATTTTCTGAGTCGAAATCATGTCAAAGTTAAGTATCAAATCGTCATATGGTGGAGATTGTAGTTCTAACGTCAGTCCCACCAAAAACTTCAGTTAATAAGGGAGGGTTGGGAGAGGAGGGAGGTAGAACTGGAACCGAGAGAGTCGTCTTGGGTTTGTGTTTTTGTTTTCATGCTGAGAAGGTATTAGATTTGTGTAAAATTTGACCCCCCCCCCAGTTTTTGTCAAATGTCCACGTTTTGAGACCCCCTGAATCCGAAAAACAGATTTTCACGAATGTTTCTGTCAGTCTGTATGTCTGTATGTCTGTCCGTCTGTCCTCATGTCTGCCTGTCTGTGAACACGATAACTTTTGAAAACAAAAATATATTATATTGGCCTTTGGCACACTCGTTTAGTGTCCTAAACTAAAGGTCAAGTTCGTTAGCCAGTCATTTTGGATAAAAATTCAAAAAGTGGGCCCATTTTGAATATTTTTAAGACTACTTTTTAAAAAATTCTCTGTGCGGTTATTCATAGTATTCAGAAATTCGAACAATTTATCCAATGATTTTTCTCATAATATCGAAAATTACTAGAGTTATAGCATTTACAAAATTCCAAAAAACACACGAAAATGAACATTTTAAGCTAAATAACGAACAATATGAAAAAAAGTTAAGAAAAGAAAAATGTGGCTTTTTGAATGCCCTACAATATTATCATAACAATTTTTTGAAGTTTTTTGAAAAATCAAAATTTCACATTTTGACAGCATACAAAATTATGAAAAATCCAAAAATTACATTTTTCGGCCAAACTATGCAAAATACGATAAAAGATGAAGAGACAAAAATTGTGCATTCGAAAAAGATCTCTAAATTTGTAGTCAACCACTTTTTGATAGGATGTATAGTTTTGGCTTTAATCATGAAATACATGATTAGCAGTAAAAAACAAAAAAATCTGCCCACTCGGTGGGCACATGCTAATCACAACTTTTGTCATTTAATTTTTTTTCGTCTTGTGTGTGGGGTTTCAAAAAATTTAATTAATAATTTGTTATTTTTAATGTTAATACATTCTCACCAGAGAAAGTATTAGATTTGTGTAAAATTTGACCCCTCTCCCAGTTTTTGTCAAAAATTCACGTTTTGAGACCCCTTGAATCCGAAAAACAGATTTTTACGAATGTGTCTGTCGGTCTTCATGTTTGTCTATGAGCACGATAACTTTTGAACAAAATAATCTATTAGACTGGCCTTTGATACACTCTTTTAGTGTCCTAAGCTAAATGCCAAATTCGTTGGTCAGCCATTTTGGATACAAATTCTAAAAGTGAGCGTATTTTGAAAGTTTTTGAAACCACATTTTTTCATGATTCAAAAATTTTCTGTACACTTGTTCATACTACTTGAAAAGTAAAATGTTAATTTTCGAAAGCCCTACAAGATTATCATGACAACTTTTTGAATTTTTTCGAAAAATTGATAATTCAAATTTTGATCAAACAAAAAGTGATAAAAAATTGTATTTTGTTGTCAAACTATGCAAGGTAGGAACTAAATTATGAGACAAACATTATGCATTTTATTTTAATCGTGAATAACAACATTAAAAACTAAAAATTACATTTTTGGTAAAATGACACAAGATATAAGAGAAAGGTTGTTCCAAAACGTAGCTACAAAATTCCCTTCACCTATTTTTTCATACGACAGGCCGTTTTTTTAACTTTTAGCATACCAAAATTTACCAGTTTTTTAGTCTCCAAAAAGTCTTTTGTCTCATTTATATTTTCAAATTCAAAACATGAAAAATAAACCAAAATCTTGATTCAAAGTATTAAGAGCGCACTTTCTGAATCAAGGAATTTGAAATTAATTAGGGAAAAATTCAAGAAACTTTAAAAGAATTTGATCTAATGTCTCCAAATTTAAGGTGAGTCTTAAAGACTTCAAGATGAATAAAATAAAAACTTTTAAAAACTTTATCGAATGAATAGAATTGAGTAAATTTAGAAGAATGTACAAAAAATTAGGATAAACTAATAATAATTTATGGTGAATTCAAAATGAATTGCAAAAACTATTTTCAATTTTTTTTAAATGAGACAATGAAATTTCGTCTGTTTTAATACCAATGCAAGTTACGAATTATAATAATATACATTTATGGAAATGATATAAAATTTCAGGGATAAATTCGAGTGCGAAGCACGAGATACGTGATTAGAATGTGTTTGTTAAAGCCGAAGGAGCTTTAACAAAAGAGCATTCACAATTATTAAATTACTGTTGATATTTTTTTTGTTTAAACGTAAGTTTTTTTTAAGCCGATTTTTCACAAATCATACTTTTGTTTATTTTTTATATTTTCATTACAAATTTACCAACAAAAATGTTAGTTTACAGGAACAATTAGAAAAAAAAGAAAGCTTTAAATCATAAGTATTAATTTTTTCAAACGATGTCTACGAGTGCGTGAGAGACCCCGGAGTAATGATGAAAGATGAGAAAAGTAACAGTTAGTGATTAAGGGTTATGAATGGTTGTAATATAAATTTATTGAAATGATACATTTTCCAGGGTATTGAGCAGAGTTTGCATTTTTGACAAAATCGAGTGCAAAGCACGAGATGTGTGATGAGAATGTGTTCGTTAAAGCCCAAGGAGATTTAACAGAAAGGAATTCACAATCACCAACTTATATTTGTCAATGCTTTGAGCTTTAATTTTAAAAGGTCTGTGCACAACTTTCGGGAAATTACAAAGAACAAAATTTTAAAGGGGTAATTTTTTACGATTAAGTGTATGTAAAAGGCCTTCCGTCATATATTCTGTGGTCAATATTTTTTGAAAAATGTCCATGATTATTTTTCTTCGAATCCATGAAATATTTGGAAAAGAAACTTTGGAAGTTCGAAAATTTATTTTTTGTTAAAAAAGGGATGTTGACTCAATTTCTAGAAAAGGTTTTTAACTCTTCTATCCTCTTCTATTTTGTTACAATTTCTGAATACTTTTTACGATATTTAAGCAAACCTAGAAATTTTCTTATGTGTCCAAATTTTTTTGTTTTCCGGAAAAAGAAATTCGATAATTTTTTTCAACGTTAACCCGTGCTACTGGCTTTTGAAATTAAAATAGGGTTTTAAATGGGAAATGCTCGATTTGGAAAAAATGGAAAAAGGAAGTACTTGTTGTAAACTTTTTTTGAAATAAAGTATAAATTCCTCTTAAGGAATGTTAAGAAAATAATTTTCGCGGAAAGTGTGCAAAAACTACAAAATAGCAGTTTTCAATCAAATTCGTTATAAAGCTGGTACTTTTCTTAATTTTTTCAACGTATGAATTATTTTTAATCAAAACTAAACAGCTTTCAAGTATTTGTTATATTGTTTAAACAATCTTCATATGTTTAAACTTTTTACTTTAAATTGTAAAAATTTATTATCTTTTGGGGTAAATTATACAAAGTTGATGAATGTCAAGAGAACTTATTGTTCAACATATTTGATCATTATTTAAACAAATTTGATTTTTTAAAGAAACTTTTTCTCTCAAAAATTATAAAAAGTTATTATTTTCTGGAATTAGTGACATAATTAAAGTATGTTGATAGTAATATATTTTTAAATAGTGTTTTTTCTTTAATTATTTAATTATATAATTATTAATTATATAATTTTTTTAATAAATCGAACCTAAAAAAATTAATTGATTAAAATATTTAATTATGGTGTTTTTAATGTATAAATATTATTTAATAGGAAAAATATTTTTAATTGTTGAAACTTGATCATTTTCTAGTGCCAGGAATTTTTCAGTATCGGATATTTTATAATCCGGCAATTTCCTTTCGGAAATTTAATTATTCGATAATTTTCGAATTCAGAATATTTACATTTCGGTAATTTTGTAATTACAGTAATTTTTTATAACGAATATTTTCCTTTTCGGAAATTTTACAGTGTCGGAATATTTATTTTCCGAAACTTTGGCTCGTCCCGGAGCTTCAATATGGAAAAATTAAGTTAATTAATTCAAACATTAAAATCATTATTGATATTTTTTTAGCAATAAAAAGAGTCTGGAAAAATTCAAACATTTCATATAAAAATGAGCAGCATTTCCTGCTAACCAAAGCCGACATTTTCCAACCGCTATAATTCTTTCCGGAAAATTTATTTAGTTCCACCCTCTTGTAAATCAGATGTTTATCATCTTTGTTATATGCACCTGTCGACGTATATGCATATTAAAATTATATGTAAGTAAACGCGTGCTCCAGGTTTATCTTTTCAGAACAGGGAATTTTTTGTCGCGCATCGCGAATCATGAGGCAGGTAATTATCGCGAATTGCTACCGCAGGTACGGCGTGTTGGCCCATTATAAAAGTAATTGCATAACTTCTACATGGAGAGACCTTGCACAAGTGCAATAAGTAGCGTCTTCCTGAGATTCAGGAAAACTGAGTAAGTCCTGCTTTTGGAAAATTAGAATGTTCTATATTCATGCGAGAAAACTTACTTAATGAGGCCTTGAAAAAAACGTCAAAACCATTACGGACCCCCCCCCCCCCTCTTTACGATGAAAGTAACGTAGTTATGGGAAACACCGGAAATAGGGTGATTTTTTAACGAAAATCGGGCAATAATAGGAAATAAATTCTATTCAATAAAATAGACCAGCTAAATTTTCGACTACAATAGCTTAATTCAACAAAATAAGTGAATTTTTAACAAAATTATTCATATTTCAATAAAATAGTTGATTTTTTAAATAACTAGCTGAATTTCTAGCCTACAAAGATCAATTTTCAACCAAATAGTAGAATTATCAACAAAAGGAGAAGAGATTTCTACCACAAAAGATGGATTTTTAATCCAAAGGGACAAATCTTTAATAAAAGAATTGAATTTTCAACTAAAATAAATGACTTCATCAAAATAGTTGAATTTTCAACAAACCTCTTCAACTTTCAATGAAAAAATTGATTTTTTAATCAACTAGCCGAGTTTTGAACCAAAAAAATAGATATATCACTAAATAGTTGAATTTTTAATCAAGAAACATAACTTTTTTACCATAACACATGAATTTTCAATTCCAAGGGACCAATTTTTAACAAAACAGTTGAATTTCCGACAAAAATAGATGACTTTAACAAAATACTTTAATTTTTAATAAACATCTTCAACTTTCAATAAAAAACTTGATTTTTTAAACAGCTAGCTGAATTTTTAACCTACCAAGATAAATTTTCAACCAAATATTTGATTTTTTAACAAAATTATCAAACTTTCCAAAAAATAGTTTATTTTTTTTAACCAACTAGCTGAATTTCTAAACTAGAACGATCAGTTTTCAATCAAGAAAAATGACTTTTCTACCATAAAAGATGACTTTTCAATCCAAAGGGACACATTTTTAACAAAGCAGTTGCATTTTTGGCTAAAAAAAAAACTTTAACAAAATAGTTAAATTTTCAACACAATAATTAAACATTTAACAAAACAGTTCACCACTTCAATTCAATGTAAAAAGACGAATTTTTAAAGAAATGGATAAATCCTTAACAAAATAAATCGATGAATTTAAAATATGAAAAAATAATTTCAACCCGTTAAACTCAACTGAAAAAGATTAATTTTTATTAAAATAGTCGAATCCTCAAACAAAATGATGAATTTTTAACAAACAGGATTAATTTTTAGCCAAGTAGAAGAATGCTCACTCACTCACACGTGACTGCTTACAGTCGGAGTGGTCCTTTTTCTGGGGAGTTAGGTCCGAGGTCAGCCTCAAAACCGGCACTCACTCTAGGGTTCACTTTATAAGATGTTTTCAATTTAATAGCGGAATTTTCATCCTACAAAAATCATTTTTTTAAGCTGACAACGTAAAATTTCAATTTCCAATTTAAAAACAAACTAATTTTCAACAAAATGAAAAACGAATAATGAACCAGTTGAATTCGAAGAAAAAAAGCTTTTTTCTATTTAGACGAATTCTCAAAAAAAAGTTCAGTTTCAAGCGTAAAATTCGAATGTTTCAGAAAACAGTTGACTCTTAAGACGTAAAAGAAGAATTTTTTACAAAAAATTTAATTTTCAATCAGAAAAGATGAATTTTTAGCGAAAGAGTTACATTTTCAACGAAAAAAATAAATTGTAAACCAAAGAATGTTGAACAAAATACTTGAATCCTCGACCAAAATAATGAATTTTCAAGAACCACGACTAAATGTATCTGTTTGTGAAAATTTTTTTAGATGAAATTTAGAAATATAATATTAAAAGTCAAAATTGTGCAAAAACTCATTTTTTAAACAAAAAAGCTTGTACTTAACCTAACAGTTTCGATTTCAATACTAAAAACTAACTATAGAAATGATTGATATAAAAAAGATAAAAATTTATTAAACTTTAGAACAGATATCGAAAACTTAAGCACCAAATATCATAACCTCAATTCACAAATTCAAATCCGAAACATAGTTTACAATTGTACTTTAATTTTTCTAGAATAATTTGATTTTTCGGGTAAAAATATTTACATAACATCCTACCTTAACTTTCAAAAACTAAAATTACTTATTAGGTATTTCAGATTGAGTAGGGAAAAGTCAAAATTTCTGCATTTAATGAATTGGAAAAAGATTTTTCGTTATAACCAAAATAGAAGAATTTTTATGCAAGAAGAATAATTGTCTTCCAAAAAAGATAAATTTTGAAACACGAAGTTCAATTTTCAACTAACGAAAGAGAAGTTTTAAATAGCAAACGAATTTGCAACAAAATTGTTAAATTTAAAAATATTGAAATTAATTTTCAACCAAAAATTCAATAATAAAATATTCAGATAACAAATTGAAGTCTCAAAAAAATAGGTGAATTTTAAACGAAAGAAATGATTTTTAAACTAAAAAGATCAATTTTCAACCAAAAATAGAACAACCTAATTTTCAGTTGCAAAGTTATTTAAAAAAAAATAAAAAAATGAATTTTCAACCAAATATTTAAATTTGTAATCAAATGATTGCATTTTAACTAATCAAATAAATTTTCAACCAAATAGCTTTGTAACGAATAGAAGAATTTTCAAATAAAACAAATTAATTTTCAAAGCAAAAAAAAAACTAATTTGCAACAAAATCGCTAAATTAAAAAAAATTTATAAACAAGAAAAATAATATTCTACCCAAAAAGAAAAATTTTCTGCAAAATAAATGAATTTTTAACCATATGTAGATGGATTTTTAACTAATAAAAATAACTTTCTTTTTACCAAAAATAGAGTTGTTCGATTTTTAGTTAGAAAAATAATTTTCAACTAAATAACAGATTTGTATTTTTTTCAAATGTTGACGTTTTGAGATCATCTGAACCGATAAAACAGGTTTTTATGCATGGGTTTCTATCTGTCTCTCTGCCTGTATGTATAGATGCATGTTTGGATGTATGTATGTGTGCACGTGTTCCTGTGAGCACTATACCTTTGAAAAAATTAATATATTAGATTGGCCTTTGGTACACCCTTTTAATGTCGAAAATTAAAATTCAATTCCTTTATGCAGCTACTTTTGATAAAAAAATTACAGCATTTAAAACAATTTCGAGACCCCTTTTTTCAAGTCAAAATATGCAAAATACGAGAAAATATGAATTCACAAAAATTATGCACCCAAAAAAGTTCTGCAAATTTTATATAGATCACTTTCTTACAGAACACGTTGTTTTTGTGTTATTTGTAAAAAACCAACGTTAAAAATGAAAAAACATAATTTTTGGACAAGTGACATAAGCTACGAAAGAGAAA
Source organism: Belonocnema kinseyi (assembly GCF_010883055.1). NCBI lineage: Eukaryota > Metazoa > Arthropoda > Insecta > Hymenoptera > Cynipidae > Belonocnema > Belonocnema kinseyi. The sequence goes on from NC_046658.1 coordinate 125,423,275, forward strand.
TAATAAAACAAAAGTTATTCGCCCAAAAAGAGCTATACATTTTTTAACAATCATTTTTTTGATAGAATGCGTACTGTTTGTTTTATTCGCAGAAAAACATTAAAATAAAAAAGTAATTTAAATTCTTGGACAAACGGCACAAGCTATGGAAAAAATAAATTTACAAAATATGTTCATTCAGAATAGATCCTCAACTTTTTACTTAATAATTTTTTGATAGGATCCGTAGCTTTTGTTTCAATCGTAAAAATAACATTAAAAATAAAAAAATAAAGAATTTTTCGAAAAACGACACAAGGAGGACGCTTCAATAACGTTTTATTTAACAAATTTTGTCGTCTAAATTATATCTACAAATTTGCTTGGAACCACTTTACGCTAGGATGTATATTTTTGGTTTAAATCGTAAAAAATATCATTGAAAATAAAAAAAAAATAAAAAATTTATGGGAAAACATCAGAAATTGCAATAAAATGTTTAGTCACAAACAAATTTTGTTGCTTGTAGCATGCACCCTTTCTTTCAATTACGGAAATATGAAATATGAAATTATGTTTCAATAACAATACATGTCATTATTATTATTATTATTATTACACCATTAAGCTATTTCCCTTTCGGGGTAGGCGTGATTCACTCGGTAGGGGAAAGGAGTAGTGTGTGGAAGGGATAGAGATTTTTCAGATTGATCCAGAATTCTCGTGCTATTT
>NC_046658.1:125424085-125427685 GCF_010883055.1 Belonocnema kinseyi
TGATACACTTGTTTCGTTAGTCGTTCATTTGGCATTCTCTCAACATGTCCGAATCATCTTAACCGATTTCTTTCCCATGTGTCTACTAGCGTCTCTTCTGCATAACATTCTTTTAGAATTATCTCGTGAATTATAATAATATAAATGTATTAAAATGATACCTTTTTAAAGGTAGCTAAAAACAAAATCGTATGAAAAATAAGAAACAAATATTAAAATCATCATGATAAATAAAATGTTGTATTTTATTTTTCAATATCTGAATAAGCAATTCCAGGCCAATGTGCAGAAATAAATGTAATATACATTTGATATAAAAGTGTATATGATAATGTGTTCGTTAAAGCCGTAAGAGATGTAACAAAAGAGAATTCACAATCAACAAATAACAGTTCTCGATGGACTTTGGTTGAGCAACAATAAACAGTTTAGAGTTAGCTTCGGATCATCAAAACCTACCAATATTCGGTGATTTACATTTAACTTCCTTGAAATGGCCTCTTTCGTGACCCACAAATCTGCCAGCAATGGGGCAAACATTTACTGACATCATTATTATATTAGCAACCTTGTCTAGCATGTTATGCAGCCTAAGAGATTCAGCGATAAATATATACCATCTGCTCTTAACCTAATTTCTACTAATGAGAAAAATATAATTACAAGACTGGAATTGAACCCGCTAATTCGAAAAAGTGACCAAGTCTGCATTGCACACGCGTTTAAATTGTCGAAGAGCAAACATCAGCGCTATCTACGCAGGCATGGTGGGATCTGAAAGCTCAAAAGTGTATAAGGAACAAGATATTAACAAGAAATGGATAGAATTCCAGCGAATGCTCTGTGGATTGATCTGCGAAAATATATTAAATGTTCGCCAGAAAATAAACGCACAGAACAAGCCTTGGTTCTCTAAAGTGTGCGAAAGCTTCCGGCAAAACAGAAAAAAGCATGGAATCCGCAATGAGCTGCCTACAGGAGTTTGGCAAATAAGCTACACACAAGATTAGGGAATCAAGAAAAAGATATGAAGAGAACATGGTGACCTCAGGAGACAAGCCTTTTTATAGGCATTTGAAATATACCTTGGCTTCAACAATGAGGACACTCAGTGTCATGCTAAGTGAACCACAGAAAAAACAAAGTTTGAATCTAACGCTAATATCAGGGTACCATTTCCCTGCAACAAAAATTAGCTTTGGTAGTGTGAATGGCACAACTACACAAGGTATAGTTTCCCTCGGACTTAGGGTACGAAGAGTCACCTGCTGTCAATTATTTTTTTTAGTTTTGTGGCAGAAACAATAGATGATAGTTTCGTACCCCAACACCGAGCGAGATGAAACCTCATCTTGAAATTAGGTGCAACGAAATTTATCCCAGAGTTTTTACCATGACACGGTGATTTGAAGCAGGATGCAAGAGTAATAGAAATTTCTTTAGCCAAGTAATGAACACATATGTGGTGGAACTAGATGAGCCCATTCATCATGTGACAGGTATAGCGCGTATCGCTAAATCTCGTACACATGTGAAATTTTCTCGCAGAGGGTAGCCAGAATCTTGTCTTCTTTAAAGGTGGATACTCTGGAAGGATCTGACCAAATTCATCCACGAATTCAACAAACTTGTTCTGAAGCTGCAGCATCATTGGTAGCGGACATTATGTAGAATTCTTTTTACGAGGGGATGTTCTGCATGATTGGATAGAAGCTGCAGTACCGTCCATCTATAGAAGCTAAAACTAGACATAACCGAAAGATGATAAGCCTATTTCCGTAACATTTGGTCTGTAAACATTTATAGAGAATCATCGTAAACAAAATGCACCAGGAAGATCAGTGGTGACAAATCTTCTACATTTTGTGGATAAATGTACTATTGGCTAAGCTCGAACACCTTGGCATAAGGGGGAAGCTTTTGGTATGAACTGAGGATTTCTGACGAAATAGAACATTGAGATTAGGAGTAGGTGAAACCTACTTCGATGTCTATATCACAGAATAAGGAAACCCTTCTATTTGATATTGCTTTCATTAGTTGTTGAATTTTTCACAATATACGGTCGTCCTATTTGAGAATTCTGCTACCAAATCTGGTCACCATACTTGAAGAAGGACTTCAAGATGCTGAAAAACGCGCGACGACGAGAAACCAAAATACCAACTGGTATGAAGGATCTACCGTATGAAAGGCTCACCCTGATGGAGTTGACTATATTAAAAAGTCGTAGTAAAAGGTGATTTAATTGAGACCTCTAAAATCTTACATGATCTTCAAAACTCTCATTGACTACAAAACATCTTCACAATGAATACGAATCCACATCTAAGGGACCACAGCTTAAGCTATACAAGGAATTTGCTCGTACTCAGGACAGATACAATTTCCTACTCGTACGAATAGTTGTATGGTCGGGAACCATAAGGGGCTAAACCTTATTCGAAAAAATTTTCAGGAGAACGGAAAATCTGTTCACCGAGTACGTCTTGGGATAGCATTTTAAAGGAACTTTGTTATTTTATAAAAAATAGTAAGATTATTTTTTTGCACCTTCTGAAAAAAGCACGACACGCAGGACAGATTGGAAATAAAAAAGCCAAAAACAATGAATTTTGAAAATTGTATGGGTTAGCCCCCTATGGTTCCCGACCATTGAGTTGATAATTCAATCCAGCTACCGGATCAAATAGTCGAGGCCACATCAACAAAATCTTTTAAAAACCCATTGGATGCCTATTTGGTTAAAATATGAAGGATGTCTTATTCAGAAACAAGGGATGCTAGTAAAAGTATCTATAAGGATAAACGAAAGTGTTTGAATGTCGTTAATTAATAATTAAGGCCGTTACCCATCTAGGACTTTTTGAATTCTTTCTAAATTTGTCGTTTTTCTAAAATTAAAAAAAATATCTGTGAAACTCTCCAGTGGTTTAGGATTAGATTAGTGGGTAGAGCACCCAACCGGTAAACGGAAGACCTGCACTGAAAAAAATGGTTAGTTGCGACAAGAAGCTCCTTATTAGTAGAGTTGGTATAAGCTACAACAACTACTTCGATGGTAACAGTAACTAACCAGTTTTGTACGGCAACAAGTCGCCGTTAGTCCTCCACTGAAGGTTACATTAGTAAGGATAGTAATTGTAGTCACAACAAATAAATTAGTTACATTTACCAGCAATTTATTTTCCAAGAAATAAAAGTAGTAAGGGTTACGATTTTTGCCCCTTGGTGATATTGGCAGAACTGAAATATGAGCAGTACTGCCAACATTCGCATCGAAATATCGCGTCATGTTTTCGATGATCGCCATTTTAATCTGAACCTTTACGTATAAAGTGTAAACACGTGGAAAATATTGAAGAGCATCGTATAGATCCTTAGGGCGTCCTCTACGGCCTACGCCTAGGCCCTAGGGCACCTTTTCACGCAAGTTTGTTTTGAAATAATCTTGGAATGAATATATTTCATAGGATTTATTTTTAGTTACTTTGTTACATTGAGTCAAATTTGTTTGATTGATAACCTACATGTGAACTCGATGTGTCATATAAATTCAACGAATACTTCAAAACAGGCCTCCGTGAAAAGGTACCCTAA